>NW_021821426.1:14427-59459 GCF_901001135.1 Rhinatrema bivittatum | reverse complement strand
AGACCACATTCCGTGCATTGCCAGGCAGGCAGTGAGGCAGTGGGCATTGTAAACAGAGTGAAGATTGCCCTTCAGCGAGTCTGTTCAATCTGCTATTTTTAACAGACTTAACCGCATTGTCCTTGACTGGTTCAGTGCTGGGTGGGCAGTGCCAGGGCTGGCACTGGCAGTACTCTTGCCTCATATCTACTGAAAAGGAAGCTGGTTCTTGTGCACTCACTGCACACAAACAGCAGACACATTCCGTGCATTGCCAGGCAGGCAGGAGGCAGTGGGCATTTATTTAATATATTTCTATACCGGACTTCACAAATTCATTGTAAACAGAGTGAACATTGCCCTTCAGCGAGTCTGTTACATTTGCTATTTTTAAACAGACTTAAAAGCATTCTCCTTGAGTGGTTCAGTGCGGGTGGGCAGCAGTTCCAGGGCTGGGAGTACCCTGCCTCATATCTACTGAAAAGGTAGCTGGTTCTCTGTGCACTCACTGCACACACACAGACAGACACATTCCGTGCATTGCCAGGCAGGCAGTGAGGCAGTGGGCATTGTAAACAGAGTGAAGATTGGCCTTCAGCGAGCTGTTCAATCTGCTATTTTTAAACAGACTTAACCGCATTGTCCTTGACTGGTTCAGTGCTGGGTGGGCAGTGCCAGGGCTGGCACTGGCAGTACTCTGCCTCATATCTACTGAAAGGAAGCTGGTTCTCTGTGCACTCACTGCACACACACAGACAGACACATTCCGTGCATTGCCAGGCAGCAGTGAGGCAGTGGGCATTGTAAACAGAGTGAACATTGCCCTTCAGCGAGTCTGTTCAATCTGCTATTTTTAAACAGACTTAACTGCATTGTCCTTGACTTGGTCCGTTCATTTTGTTATTTTAAACAGACTGAGCATTCTTCTTGAGTGGGTCTGTTAATTTAGTTATTTTAAACTGACCGAACATTATTATTGTGGGACAGTGGGCAGTGTTACCACTAGTACTCATTGACATTAAATCCATAATGTCAGGGAAAGGGAGAAATGCAAGCGACTTAGTGGGAATGGCAGCGGAGGCACCGCAAAAGACACCAGCGCAACACCACCAGTACAGGTAAAAAGGCAACTGTCGCAATCAAACGTTTGTAGGGGATGGCAGTTCCATGGCAAAAAAAAAGAAATCAGACCATGAAACTTTGCAATCGCCAGCACGTGTTTCTGGCACTGTAGTTTTGGAGGAGAGTGAAGAGGAGGCAGAGTCTAGCCAGACAAAGTTACACACCCAAGAGCAGCCAGGGGACAGAAGTGTCCTGCAAACTTCGCGGTGACAAGGTAGCGCTGGCACTGTTAGCTTCTGATTCAGGAAGAATCTCTTGGATGGGATTCTCATCAGAAACGGAAGATGTAATACCTGAGCAATCTTCGGTAGAATTGTCAGTTAGTCCTGTTTTAGCCTCCACCTCCAGAAATCTGCGGCAGGGGAGACATTCCACTGATATCGAGGAGGAGGAAGAGCTGTCAGAAGGGAGACAGAGGGTGACTGTTGCCCCCGCTGGCATTGCTTCGCCGGGTGCAGTGGGTGCACCACCCACACCCAGTAGTACCTCAACTCCAGTGCCACCATCCACCCCCAGGGCGGGAAAGAGAGGAGGATCACAAAAGAAATCTGCGATCTGGGCACATTTTAAAGTGACAGAAGACCCGCGTTATGCTCGGTGTAATTACTGTGCCAGGGATATTAGCAGAGGCAAGCAACTGGGACATCTGTCAAATTTTGGCATGGAGTATCATATTAAGAGGCAACACCCAACAAGATTACTGCCATCTGGGGATGGTAGCATTTTCCGTCAGGGGACCCCTTCCCCTTCCAACCAGGGTGCAGTGGTAGGAAAGCAGCAGAGTCAGCCCACGCCCTCATACCCTTCTAGCAGTCAGGCGGCAGGCCAGAAACCCACTGACATGTGGGAGAAGCGACAATGCACCATGGAGGAAATGGGGTGGAGTGCGGTAACGCTATCCCGGGGTAGGAGGCAGGCAGCCGCAAAAGTAGTAACCAGGAGCATTGGGGAAATGATTGCCCTTGATGACCAGCCCTGCAGTTAGTGGAGAATGTGGGTTTCAACGTTTCTTGAAGGTCGTACTTCCAAATTACAAAGTCCCCTCCAGAACCACATTTAGTAGAAAGGTCATCCCCAGCCTGTACAAGCACTGTGTCAGTCGCGTGCAAGCACTGCTAGGAAAGGCAGACGGAAGAGTGCATTTCACCTGCGATATCTGGACGCCATGAATGTGCTGCACACTCTTACTCTCTCTGACAGCACACTGGTGGGACATGGCAGAGGCAGGGGCAGCCAGCAGCTCTATTACTGAACAAGCATCAGGGTGGAGGTGGCTTTACTGAACACCCACCTGACGGACCATTCCCATACCGCTGCCAATATTCTAGCATGCATCAGAAAGATGCTGGCGAGCTGGAAAGTACACCAGCGAGACAGTAGAAACGCGGGCAGGCTTTTTTGTCACAGACAACGGTGCAAACATGGTTAAGGCAATAAGCGATGGGCGGTTTAAGAACATCCGATGTTTTGCACACACTCTGCATCTGGTAGTGAAGTCAGGTTTGGGCTTGGAGTCCAAGGACAAGGAGACTGAATACCTGCGTCGGTTTAATACACAAGTGCAGGAACATAGCAGCACACTTTCCACAGAAGTGTCAGGGCGGGGCAGGTTCTCCGAGAAAAGCAGACTGATTTGGATATGGCAGAGAAGCGTCTCATTCAAGACATTCCCACCCGGTGGAATTCCACCTTTATGATGCTGGAGAGGTTATTGGAGCTGCAGACACCCTTCATGAACTTTCTGGTACAATAGACATAGGTGTACAGAATCCCCTAGGGCATCACGATTGGTAGTCATGAGTCAGCTGTTAAAATCCTGCAGCCCTCAAGGACGTCACGGAGGAGCTGAGTTCCAGAAGTTCCACCTTGGCTGACATCATCCCTATTGTGAAATTCCTGGATGACCATTTGGAAGGCATAAACGGCAAGAGGGAATGATGCTGAGGTGCTGCAGTGTGTGGACGTTTTGCAGCAGCAGGTGAAAGACAGATTAAGGCCTTTAACAGAAGACAGCACATACATGCTCGCCTCTGTCTGTGATCCCCGTGTGAAAGGTAAAACTCGCCCCTACAGACCCAATTGTCTGTCATTGTGAAGGAGCTGTTGTTAGCACAGGTCCGTGAACAGGAGCACCATAGGCGGAGACAGATTAGGCTTGAAGCACAGGTGGAAACAAGCAGGCACGTCACAGAGTGTTGCTGCTGCTAGCCCTGGCAGGAGAAGGACTGTGTCAGTGACAGATACTATTATTAGTGCGTCACCTCAACGTCAGAACGCCCAAGGCATGTGGCCATAAAGATACATCAGTTGTGCAACGGCGAGAGAGAAAGTAACTGGATTTGAGTGACTCTCAGCCCTCCCAAGCACAGGAGGAGACAGCAGCAGAGCTGTCAGTGACATGGTATCTCTCAGAGCCGATAGAAGAACACGCAGACAGATCCGCTGGCATATGGGCACACAAGTCCACTGTCTGGCCACCACCTAGCCAAAGTGGCTGAAGGATATCTGTCATGTCCACCAACCAGTGTGCCCAGTGAACGTGTTTTTTTCAATGACAGGGGATATCATGAGCCCTCACCGCTCAAGGCTGTCACCGGTCTTGATGGAATGCTAGTGGTTTTGTGAAAGTATAAACCTGCCATTGCTTGGCTTTCCTGATTTTCCTTGTGAATGGCAAGATGAATAAAAGCTATGAAAGGAGCCTTGCAGCAGTTCCAATTGCCCTCCTATGCTCAAGATATGTAAGCACTGCAGCACATGTTCTTGACATGAATCGCTGTGCCTGACCGGCATCTACTGTGCAGCCCTTGTGTTCCCACAAGTGTTTTTAACTCCGTTGCTGTTCCTGCCTGTACCTCCAGGCATTGTGTTCCTACTGGTGTTTTAACTCCATTGCTGTGCCTGCCTGTCCCTCCCGGCCTTGTGTCCCTAGCCGGGATTGACCTCTGTCCTCCAATGATATGCCTGTTCCTCCAGGCCTTGTGTCCCTAGCTGGGCAGTTCCGTTTTGTTATTTTAAACAGACTGAGCATTGTCCTTCAGAGTGGGTCTGTTGATATTGCTATTTTAAACAGACTGAGCATTGACCTTCAGAGTGGGTCCGTTAATTTTGTTCTTTTAAACAGACTGAGCATAGTCCTTGAGTGGGTCCGTTAATTTTGTTCTTTTAAACAGACTGAGCATTCTTCTTCAAGGCCGAAGTGGAGAAGGGTTCCATGTGAACAGCAGTTCAACATGGGTCAGTCGGTCCTAAGAGATAGACGAGAGCCGTTCCGAAGGGACGGGCGAAGGCCTCCGTCGCCCTGGGCCAATCGAAAGGGAGTCGGGTTCAGATCCCCGAACCCGGAGAGTGGCGGAGATTCGGCGCTGGGCTCTTCCCCTCTTCACTCGCCGTTACTGAGGAATCCTGGTTAGTTTCTTTTCCTACGCAGCTTGTGTCCCTAGCTGGGATTGACCTCTGTCCTCCAATGATGTGCCTGTTCATCCAGACCTTGTGTTCCCACGCGTATTCTTATTTCTGAGAGATTTTCCGATTCCTTTGTCATCAGCTAAAGTACATAAGATGCGTTGATGAATAGTTTGAAGATGACACATCTGGCTTTTATAGATGATACGGAAGTGGACGGGTAGCCAATGTAAACTCTTTCAGAATGGGAGATATGTGGTCTCTCTTTCTTGCGCCTGTTAGTAATCAGGCTGCTGAATTTTGAAACCATCTGTAGTGGTTTGGAATAGGATGAGGGCAGACCTAGCAATAGGGAACTGCAGTAGTCTAATTTCGCAAAAATGACTGCTTCGATGATCGTTCTGAAGTCTTGAGCATGGAAAAGAGGTCTTATCCTCTCCCGAACCTGGAGTTTATAGAAGCAGTCTTTGGTTGTTTTGTTGATATGTGCCTTGAAGTTTAGCCGGTTGTCTATTATCACTCCTAACTCTCTAACTTGTGTGGTAGGTAGGTTGGTGGGAAGAGTAGTGTTGGAGATATTGCTTTCAGGAGAGATGAGTAGGATTTCTGTCTTGGATGAGTTTAAGATGAGGTGTAGGTTGTTTACTACTTGTTTGATTTTCTGGTGGCATGTTTCCCAGTACTCAGAGTTTTACAGTATGTGTCTTTGATAGGGATGATGATTTGAATATCATCTGCGTAAAGGAAGTACTTTAGATTGAGGTCGGTAAGAAGTTGGCAGAGAGGAAGAAGATAGATATTAAATAGGGTCGGAGACAATGAAGAACCTTGAGGGACTCCTATGACAGAGTCAATCTTGAGGATTCCTTGTTTTGGAGTTTAACTTTGTAACCTCTGTAATTGAGAACGTTTTGAACCAGGATAGACTGTGCCGCTGATTCCTATGGACGAAAGCTGGTTTAGGAGGATGGCGTGGTTGACCGTGTCGAACGCTGCGGAAAGGTCTAACAAGATCAATAGGAAAGAGTTTCCTTTGTCTAGGCCCATTAAGATATAATATTATATCTTATAGTTGTGGTTTGGATCATATTCTTTAGGTGAAGACGGTTGTCTATAATTACTCCCAGGTCTCTCACATGGTTGTGGGTGAGAAGGTGTTTGTGATGGATCTGAGATGGGAGGTTTTCTTGCTTGTAGGAAATGAAGAGGAGTTTAGTTTTAGAGGCATTGAGGACCAGGTTTACACTGTTGAGGAGATTAGTGGTGGCTTGTAAGCTGTTGTTCCAAAGTGCGATGGCTTTGTTAATAGATTCTGTTATGGGAATAAGAATCTGAACATCGTCTGCATAGATGTAGTGAATGAGGTTAAGACTACTTAACAGTTGGCAAAGGGGAAGGAGGAAACGGCGGGGGAAACGGCAAAGCTGCTGCCAGGGGGGGCTATAACACGCGCCGCCGGAGCGGCGGGCCACCTGCCCCCCCTGGGCCTTCCCAGCCGACACGGAGCCGGTTGCGGCGCTCCGCCGCGGAGGAAATGCGCCCTGCGGCCATCCGGGAGGCGTTCCCCGCCCCCCCGCGAAAGGGGTGGGGGATCCGCCGAACCACGGTTCCACCGAACCCGCCGGGTTCAATCCTCCAGGCGGACTGCACGCACCCCACCCGTTTAACTCTTAACGGTTCCCGCCCTTTTGAACTCGGTCTTGAAAGTTGTTTTCAACTTTCCCTTACGTACTTATTGATTTTATTGATTTCCTTTATTTTTTTATTCCTGGACGGGGCCGGGGCCGCGGACTGCACGCACCCCACCCGTTTAACTCTTAACGGTTTCCCGCCCTTTTGAACTCGGTCTTGAAAGTTGTTTTCAACTTTCCCTTACGTACTTATTGATTTATTGATTTCCTTTATTTTTTTATTCCTGGACGGGGCCGGGGCCGCGGACTGCACGCACCCCACCCGTTTAACTCTTAACGGTTTTCCCGCCCTTTGAACTCGGTCTTGAAGTTGTTTTCAACTTTCCCTTACGTACTTATTGATTTATTGATTTACTTTATTTTTTTATTCCTGGACGGGGCCGGGGCCGCGGACTGCACGCACCCCACCCGTTTAACTCTTAACGGTTTCCCGCCCTTTTGAACTCGGTCTTGAAAGTTGTTTTCAACTTTCCCTTACGTACTTATTGATTTTATTGATTTCCTTTATTTTTTTATTCCTGGACGGGGCCGGGGCCGTCCGGGAGGCGTTCCCCGCCCCCCCGCGAAAGGGGTGGGGGATCCGCCGAAACCCCGGTCCCACCGAACCCACCGGGTTCAATCCTCCAGGCGGACTGCACGCACCCCACCCGTTTACCTCTTAACGGTTTCCCGCCCTTTTGAACTCGCTCTTGAAAGTTTTTTTCCACTTTCCCTTACGTACTTATTGATTTTATTTATTTATACCGGCATTGCATCCTCTGTAGGCTTCCCTGGTGGGTCTTGTGCATTTGAATAAACGAAGAGGAATTTGTAGGTCGATTATGGTGTGTTGGTGAATGATTTCTTATATCAAGGTGATGGATTTGTAAATGACTCTGAACTGAATTGGTAACCAGTGGAGGTCTTTTAGGACTGGGGAAATGTGGCCTCCTTTCCTAGTGTTTGTTAGTAGACGGGCTGCTGCGTTTTCAACCATTTGGAGTGGTTTTGTGTATGAGGAAGGGAGTCCAAGTAATGTAGAGTTGCAGTAGTAGAAAATGAGGGCTTGGAGGATGGTTCTGAAGTCTTTGGCGTGGAAGAGTGGTCTTATCCTTTTTTAAACTTGCAGTTTATAGAAGCAGTCTTGGTGGTTTTTATGATATGGGATTTCAAGTTTAGTTAATTGTCGATTAGCACACCTAGATCCCTCACATGAGTAGTTTGTAGGTTGGTTGGGAGACAAGCTGTGTGAGATTGTTGTCAGGAGTTATGAGTAATACTTCAGTTTTAGAGGAGTTTTAGTACCCAGATTTAGGTTTTTTGAGGAGGCTTTTGATTTCTAGGTGACAGGAATCCCAGTATTCGAGGGTTTTTGTGTATGATTCTTTGATGGGGATCAGGATCTGGATGTCGTCAGCATAGAGAAAGTGTATTAAATTGAGGTTGGTAAGGAGTCGGCAGAGTGGTAGGAGGTAAATATTAAAGAGTTTAGGGGATTAAAGAGGAACCTTGTGGACTCCGATGGCCGAGTCGTGGCGTGGTGATCTTTGTTCTGGATTTTTACCTTATAACCTCTGTTGGTTAGCAACAATTTGAAACCAGGCGAGCGCCAATCCAGAGATTCCGATTGCTACTAGCTGTTTCAATCGGTCTCGTGCCAGTATTCAGCCTTACACGGAGTTTACCACCCGCTTTGGCTGATTTCTCAAAGAACCCGACTCAGAGAAGACCCGGTCCCGGCGCGCCGGGGGCCACTACCGGCCTAACACCGTCCGCGGGCTGATCCTCCATCAGAAGGACTTGGGCCCCGAGCGGCGCTGGGGAGGCGGTCTTCCGTATGCCACATTTCCCGCGCCCGCCGGACAGGCGGGGGATTCGGCGCTGGGCTCTTCCCTCTTCACTCACCGTTACTGAGGGAATCCTGGTTAGTTTCTTTTCCTCCACAGCTTGTGTCCCTAGGTGGTCCCTGCGGGTCGGTACGGCAAGAGCGGTATTCAAACAGCAAGCACTGGGGTATGAAATACAGACCCCTGTGTACTTACTTGGGAGAGGTTTTGCTAGGAGTAAGAATTTGTTGAGGATAATGTCAGTTTCTTAATAAGATCTCATGTTTTGACTGTTGAGGAGATTAGTGATGGCTTGTAAGCTGTTGTTCCAAAGTGCGATGGCTTTGTTAATAGATTCTGTTATGGGAATAAGAATCTGAACATCGTCTGCATAGATGTAGTGAATGAGGTAAGACTAGTTAACAGTTGGCAAAGGGGAAGGAGGGAAACGGCGGGGGAACGGCGAAGCTGCTGCCAGGGGGGGCTTATACACGCGCCGCCGGAGCGGCGGGCCACCTGTATATACAATAGGGATGTGAATCGTTTTTCAACGATTAAAATTATCGTCCGATAATGTTTATATCGTCTTAAATCGTTATAGAACACGATACAATAGAAATTCTAACGATTTATCGTTAAAAATCGTTAAATCGTGTTAGTGCGCACTAACTCCCCGTTAGTGCGCACTAACTCGATTTAGTGCACACTAACTGAAAATGATACAAATAAACACTTTTCAGGTCACTGAAGGTCAGTTAGGAATGAATATGTGTTCCTATTGGCTGGCTGCCCTCTTATCTATTGATGTTACCAAGGTTACCACTGAGGTGATGGTTGGGGGGATGGGAAATGGAACTGGAAATTAACGAACACCAACAGAAAATGAAACAAAGTGTTCACCACTTCCCAGGTCAGTAAAGGTCACTTAGGAATGAAATGTATGTATGTATTCCTATTGGCTGGCTGTGCTCTTATCTATTGATGTTACCAATATGGTTGGGGGGATGTGAAATGGAAACAGTTGGAAGCTTGACAAAAAAAGTAATGTAATGATCAGCACTCACGTGACTAGAATGTGTTTGTTTATTATTTTTGTTAGCAGGCACCTGAAATGCTAGTGCATGTTGAATTTGCCAATCACTGTGCATTTTAGAAAGGTGGTCCTGGCTGGAACTGTACACAGTTCAAATATATGTAATTGATTGTTGGTAAGTGTATTTTTTAAGTAGCCACCACTGGCACCAGTATGTTTACTTTTCCTCCTACTTAACTCACTAGCTCAGCTTTGTAAGAAGGGCTTCTCTGCTTGTGTGTTGTTTTTGTTTGGTGTGAGGAGAGCAGAAGAACATCAGATCTTTATTTCAATCTACTACAGTCATCTCTTACAGTGCCCCTATCCCTATTAATACCAGGAGTGTTGTGATCTTCCTGCACACAGTGCCCTAACCCTGATACCAGTCTGAGACAGCTCCCTCCCTGCATTACTAGTGAGAGGCTGGCTTCACAGACAGGGGGAGCTGCCTGACCCTCACTCCTGACTTCCCCCATGTCCCAGCTAGTGAATGGTGTGTGGGTGAGGGGAGGGGGAGGATGGTGAAGTCTGAGACAGCTCCCTCCCTGCATTACTAGTGAGAGGCTGGCTTCGCAGACAGGGGGGAGCTGCCTGACCCTCACTCCTGACTTCCCCCATGTCCCAGCTAGTGAATGGTGTGTGGGTGTGAGGGGGGGGGGGGAGGATGGTGAAGTCTGAGACAGCTCCCTCCCTGCATTACTAGTGAGAGGCTGGCTTCACAGACAGGGGGGAGCTGCCTGACCCTCACTCCTGACTTCCCCCATGTCCCAGCTAGTGAATGGTGTGTGGGTGAGGGGGGGGGGGGGAGGATGGTGAAGGTCTGAGACAGCTCCTCCCTGCATTACTAGTGAGAGGCTGGCTTCACAGACAGGGGGGAGCTGCCTGTCCCTCACTCCTGACTTCCCCCATGTCCCAGCTAGTGAATGGTGTGTGGGTGAGGGGGGGGGGGGTGGGTGGATGGTGAAGTCTGAGACAGCTCCCTCCCTGCATTACTAGTGAGAGGCTGGCTTCACAGACAGGGGGGAGCTGCCTGACCCTCACTCCTGACTTCCCCCATGTCCCAGCTAGTGAATGGTGTGTGGGTAAGGGGGGGGGGGGGGGAGGATGGTGAAGTCTGAGACAGCTCCCTCCCTGCATTACTAGTGAGAGGCTGGCTTCACAGACAGGGGGGAGCTGCCTGACCCTCACTCCTCCGGGGTATTGTGATCTTCCTGCACACAGTGCCCTATCCCTGATACCAGGGGGGTTGTGATCTTCCTGCATGCAGTGCCCCTATCCCTATTAATACCAGGAGTGTTGTGATCTTCCTGCATGCAGTGCCCTATCCCTATTAATACCAGGAGTGTTGTGATCTTCCTGCATGCAGTGCCCTATCCCTGATATCGGGATGTGTGCAAGAAGATCACAACACCCCCGGTATCAGGAATAGGGCACTGTGTGCAGGAAGATCACAACACCCCCAGTATCAGGATAGGGCACTGTGTGCAGGAAGATCACAACACCCCTGGTATTAGGGATAGGGCACTGTGTGCAGGAAGATCACAACACTCCTGGTATTAATAGGGATAGGGCACTGTGTGCAGGAAGATCACAATACCCCTGGGTATCAGGGTTAGGGCACAAGTTCTAGTCACATTGACTGATCACATACTTTTTGTCAAGCTACCAACTGTTTCCATTTCCCATCCCCCATATACTTTCAGTAGGAAACTTGGGTAACATGAATAAATAAGAGGGCAGCCAATAGGGAATACATATTCATTCCTAAACTGACCTTAACTGACCATGAAAAGTGTCAAATTGTATCATTTTCAGTTAGTGCGCAACTAACTCCCAGTTAGTGCGCACTTAACTCGAGTTAGTGCGCACTAATCGGAAAAAAAACGATTTTTAACGATTTTTTAATACTAAAAAATCGTGCCTAAGACGATTTTCTTGCCCTGCCACACGATTTCTATCGTTAAGACGATATGGAAAACGATTCACATCCCTAATATACAATATATACAGCTTCTGAGCAGAGAATTTATTGATGGTGCGTGTTAGGTGGAGTTCGGGAAGGCTTGCCTGAAAAGCCATGTCTTGAGTCTTTCCAGAAAGGTTAGGAGGCGAGGTTCATTTCTGAGATCTCCCCGTGTACAACATTTTGAATTAAACATGCCACTTTATATTGTATGCGATATTGGATGGACATGGACAGCATTCCAGGTCAAACCCTTTTAGAGACGTCAAGCCTCGACAGACAAAGTAAAGAGTAAGAAATTGTTGAACTTGGAGGTGGACCCTTGTCCGGGGGAAACGGCGAAGCTGCTGCCGGGGAGGGGGGGGGGGGCAATAACACGCGCCGGAGCCGGTATTTACCCTTAGATGGAGTTTACCACCCACTTTGGCCTGCATTCCCAAACAAACAGACTACGAGAAAACCCGGTCCCGGAGCACCGGGGGCCGCTACCGGCCTAACACCGTCCGCGGGCTGAGGCTTGATGAGAAGGACTTGGGCCCCTGAGCGGCGCCAGAGAGGCGATCTTCCGTACGCCACATTTCCCGCGCCCGCCGGACGAGCGGGGATTCGGCGCTGGGCTCTTCCCTCTTCACTCGCCGTTACGGAGGGAATCCTGGTTAGTTTCTTTTCCTCCGCGGCTTGTGTCCATAGGTGGGATTGACCTCTGTCCTAGAATGATGTGCCTCTTCATCCAGGCCTAGTGTTCCTACTGGTGTTTTAAGTCCATTGCTGTGCCTGCCTGTTCATCCAGACCTTGTGTTCCCACACGTATTATTATTTCTGAGAGATCTTCCAATTCCTTTGTCATTTTCTGAAGTGCATAAGTAGGGTAGCTAAATGAGGAGAATATTGGAGGGGCGAAGTTCCATATTCAAAGCTGAGTAGCTGTACTTATCTAGTGAAAGTTTGAAGGATCAGGGAAGGCTTGTAAGAATAGCCAAGTTTGTTAATAGATTCTGTTATGGGAATAAGAATCTGAACATCGTCTGCATAGATGTAGTGAATGAGGTTAAGACAAGTTAACAGTTGCCAAAGGGGAAGGAGGAAGAACGCCGGGAGGGGGGGCTTATAACACGCGCCGCCGGAGCAGCGGGCCACCTGCCCCCCCTGGGCCTTCCCAGCCGACCCGTTGCCGGTCGCGGCGCAGCGCCGCGGAGGAAATGCGCCCTGCGGGGGCCGGGGCCGTCCGGGAGGCGTTCCCTGCCCCTCCCCCACCCCCCGCGAAAGGGGTGGGGGTGGGTGATCCGCTGAAACCCCGGTCCGACCGAACCCGCCGGGTTGAATCCTGCGGGCGGACTGCACGGACCCCACCCATTTACCTCTTTACAATTTCACGCCCTCTTGAACTCCCTCTTCAAGTTGTTTTCAACTTTCCCTTGCGGTACTTACTTATTTATTTTATTTATTTAAGGTTTTTTTTATACCGGCATTCATGAAATCGTTCACATGATGTCGCTTTACAGAAAACAGGGGTGCAAAGAAAACAACCTATAACATAAATACACGTGGTGAAGAGATGCAGTTACAATTAACTGGGGCTATGAACTGGGAGTGTAAGAAATAAAGAGGGATAGAGGAGGTTAATTATATACATGTGTAGAATATAAAAATATACAAGAGTACATTACAAATATGGCGTCCAATATATACAGCTTCTGAGCTGAGAATTTATTGATGGTGTGTGTTAGGTGCAGTTCGGGAAGGCTTGCCTGAAAAGCCATGTCTTGAGTCTTTTCCGAAAGGTTAGGAGGCAAGGTTCATTTCTGAGATCTGGGGGGATGGAGTTCCATAATGGTGGACCTGCTGTGGAAAGGGCTCAATCTCTAAAGGTGCTGTGATAAGTGGTTTTGGAGGGTGGAACAAGGAGGCATCCTCTGTAGGCTTCCCTGGTCGGTCTTGTGCATTTGTATAAACGGAGAGGAATTTGTAGGTCGATTTATGGTGTGTTGGTGAAAGATTTTGTATATCAAGGTGATGGATTTGTAAATGACTCTGAACTGAATTGGTAACCAGTGGAGGTCTTTTAGGACTGGGGAAATGTGGTCTCTTTTCCTAGTGTTTGTTAGTAGACGGGCTGCTGCGTTTTGAACCATTTGGAGTGGTTTTGTGTATGAGGAAGGGAGTCCAAGAAATGTAGAGTTGCAGTAGTCTAATTTGGAGAAAATGAGGGCTTGGAGGATCCTGGTTAGTGTCTTTTCCTCCGCGGCTTGTGTCCCTAGCTGTGATTGAACTCTGTCCTCGAATGATGTGCCTCTTCATCCAGGCCTTGTGTCCCTAGCTGGGATCGACCTCTGTGCTCGACTGCTGCGCCTCTTCATCCCGGCCTTGTGTTCCCACAAGTGTTTTAACTCCGTTGCTGTGCCCGTTCCTGCAGGCCTTGTGTTCCTCTGGGGATAGGGAAATACATACAGTAACTGAGTGTAAGCAAGTATGATTTGCATTGAATACAAGAATGTCAGTATATAAAAATGACAAATAAATATAAAATAAATGAAGCGCTATAAACTTTTTAAAAAAAGAATATAAATCCATAAAAAAAAAATTGTACTATCCGAGTATCAGTGTTCATCCATGTTCCTACTGGTGTTTTAACTCCATTGCTGTGCCTGCCTGTTCATCCAGGCCTTGTGTTCCCACAGGTGTTTTAACTCAGTGGCGGTGCCTGTTCATCCAGGCCTTGTGTTCCTCTGGGGATAGGGAAATACCTACAGTACCTGAGTGTAATCAAGTATGACGTGCTAGAAACGTTTTCGAATAAGAATATAAATACATTAAAAAAACACATAATTACTATCCGAGTATCCGTGTTCATCCAGGCCTTGTGTTCCCACAGGTGTTTTAACTCAGTTGCTGTGCCCATTCTTCCGGGCCTTGTGTTCCCACAGGTGTTTTAACTCAGTGGCGGTGCCTGTTCATCCAGGCCTTGTGTTCCCACAGGTGTTTTAACTCAGTGGCTGTGCCTGTTCATCCAGGCCTTGTGTTCCCACAAGTGTTTTAACCTGGTTGCTGTGCCTGTTCATGCAGGCCTTGTGTCCCTAGCTGGAATTGACCTCTGTCCTCGAATGATGTACCTGTTCATCCAGGCCTTGTGTTCCCACACGTATTCTTATTTGTGAGAGATCCTAGGCTCCAATTCGTTTGTCATCAGCTGAAGTGCGTAAGTACAGTCTGAATTCACTAGACGCCAACGGAATTCACTAGACGCCAACGATATTCACTGGACGCCAATGTAAACACCGGGTACACACAACTCTAGGGGTGGACCCGTTCCAGGGAGTCCTTCCCTGAACAAGCATGAGGGTGGAGGTGGGCTTTACTGCACACCCACCTGACGGACCATGCCCACACCGCTGCCAATATTCTAGCATGCATCAGAAAGATGCTGGCGAGCTACCAGTGTTTTAACCTAGTTCCTGTGCCTGTTCATGCAGGCCTTGTGTCCCTAGCTGGGATTGACCTCTGTCCTCGAAGGAAGTGCCTGTTCATCCAGGCCTTGTGTTCCTACTGCTGTTTTAACTCCATTGCTGTGCCTGCCTGTTCATCCAGACCTTGTGTTCCCACACGTATTCTTATTTCTGAGAGATCCTCCAATTCCTTTGTCATCTGCTGAAGTGCGTAAGTACCGTCTGAATTCACTAGACGCCAACGGAATTCACTAGACGCCAACGATATTCACTGGACGCCAATGTAAACACCAGGTACACACAACTCTAGGGGTGGACCCTTTCCAGGGAGTACTTCCCTGCACAAAGGAATGGGAACTCTCTCCTGGGCCAATTGATAAGAAAACCACAATTCTGCAGCCAAAAATAGGCTGGAAATCCTTCCCCCATTGACTTTAATGGGCGACATATGTACATATACCCAACTCATTAGATTTTTTTTATGTCCATATTGGCCGCAAGTGGGACCCCCTTTCGGACATAAGAAATATGAACATAAAATTTTGCTCTGCACATCCCTAATCAGAGCTGCTTTTGATATTTTCAGGTTAGTAATATTTTCCCAGTCATAAAGTTCAACAGGGTCGTGAATTTCCCAAAGCAAAGCCTGGTCTTTGTAACATAATATGCAGTCTTTGTTGTACCCATCTGTCGCAGGCAGCTGCGACATTTGCTGCTCACCTCTTTTCTCTATGCAGTTCCAAGTCTGGGGAAAATGGCAGTCTCCGCTTCCACACGCTGACCCTCATGGCATGCCCGGGATGGCGTGGGCACTCCCGGCAGCCATCTTACATCCGGGGTTACCAAAGGCATGCTCGTGCCTGCCCCCTTCTTAACTACGTCATAGCGGGAACCTCGGGGGCGCCCCCACCACATGACATCAACTGCTCACGATACTTAAACCCAGCTGACCATCTGAGCTATGAGTTAGCAAGGATTCCAGTCCTGCTATTTCCGCCACACTGGGACTCCTTCTTGCTTTCCTACTGGGTGACCTAGGTACCCGTTCCTCGAGGGCCGTGCCGCACTCAGGGTTATCTGCTCCTCGGAGAGCCATTACCCTCTGCTTCTCTGTTCCAGTGAGTTCCTGCATCGTCCTCGGACGACCCTTGCTGTTCTTGTTCGGACCCTCCTTGGTGCCCAGCCTTCCATCTACCTCCACAGTACTGTCATGAGTACAGAACCTGCTTGTCTACCTTTGTGGCACTGATCCTAAGGTTACCCCACGCTGCGGACCACTACCGGAGTGCCAGCACAAGCTACGCCTAAAGAAGGTAATCATCTGACTACTCCATGCTGAGGATTCTACTTGGACCGACCAGCTGCAAGTCACCCTCTTGGGTGCTAACTCTTTTGATCCGCTCCTCGGATCCTTATCGGCTGTATAATAAAATTATTTCTTCTGTTGCCAGCACTGCTGAGACCTTGCTGTTGTAGTAAGGACCCACAAGGCTCCTCCCTGTGGGTGGAGTCTTCACTCGCCATGACTCAAGGGCCCACTTCTAGTTAAAGGCACACCGAATGTAACAGTCTTCTTTGGACCATGCATACTTTGCTTAAAAAATACATAAACCTGAGAAATTGATCTAAGTCAATCTAGAACCATAAACCTTTCCTGCAATCACCGGCCTATAGACAGTAGCACAGTGAAGAGAGTAAAGCCCCAGCAGTCTTTAGAATACAGCTGAACGCAGCAAAGGAAATAACAAAGGCATTCCAGTGATTTATTTTGGGTCTTCATCTAAATCTTAATGAAATTATCCAGGATAAAGATTTGATGTTTGATGAACTTGATTATTTCTGCAGTCACAGAGCCATTTAATGTGCAATTGTTCATTTTAGCGAATCACTTTGTGATGAATTAATAAACATTGGAACCAAGGCACATCAGTAAATCACCAATTTGTCTCCCCTCTACATTATGACTTTTCTCAGGGCTTTTTTAAAAGCATCCAATGATTTAATTATTATTAAGGAAAGGATTGTGGTTCAGCTAATAGAAAAAATAAATCAGCGCTTTTATCAGAGCATGAAATTAAGTACATTGAATCTAAAGCAGTTTTCCCTATAGCTTAAAACATTTAGGCTGTTGAGTTGTCAGTTACTCCAGTGAAAGTGATTAGGGGAATATTGCAGTAAATTATTAGAAAGGTGTAGTGATGTACAGTAAAGTCAGAAAGCAAGTGCCTCACACTAGCCATTTCAAAGTAATGGCTTTTAAGTACCTAGCACACCTGCTGTTTGTTCTGAAAAGTGTAGATGAAATTCACTTAGCTGTACTATTCCTCAAGATAATTGTTTATTAGAGGGTAATTTGTAACAGCATGCATGTTAGCCAGCAAATATGTACACGACTGAACCAATTTTCAAAGTGTACAGCTTTTTGAAAATTATCAAGGGAGAAAAGCACGCACAGACAATTACACCTGCTGTTTGGTGCATGGAGTTTTGCTCGGAGAATTTATGTGCACATTTTTTAAAATACTAAATATGCACAGAAGTCAATCCCCTGCAATGCCTCTCTCCTATGCATACAGGGCTGGATTTTAAAAGCCCTGCGCGCGTAAATCCGGCTGGATTTATGCGCGCAGGGCACTCGCGCACCGGCGTGCCTATTTGCATAGGCCGACGGCGGCGTGCACAGCCCTGGGACGCACGTAAGTCCCGGGGCTTCGTAAAAGGGGTGGGAAGGGGGCGTGTCCAGGATCAGGGGCAGTTCGGGGCGGGGACCGGGGGGCGTGGTTGCCAGCCCGGGGGCATGGTCGAGGCCTCCGGACCAGCCCCCGGGTCGGGTTGATGGCGCGTGGGTTAGGGAGGGGAAGGGAGGGGAAGGTGCGGGGGGTGGAAAGAAAGTTCCCTCCGAGGCCGCTCCAATTTCGGAGCGGCCTCGGAGGGAAAAGGCAGCACGCACCAGGCTCGGCACGCGCAAGTTGCACAAATGTGCACCCCCTTGCGCGCGCCGACCCGGATTTTATGATACGCGCGGGCCTACGCGCGTATCTTATAAAATCCAGCGTACTTTTGTTCGCACCTGGTGCGCGAAAAAAAAGTACGCCCTCGCGCAAATTTATAAAATCTACCCCACAGTGTATAAGCAGTCATACATTTCTGTAGGGTAAAGCACAGAAGTCCCTTTGAAAATGGCTCTCCCTGTGCAAATCTGCTCCGTGTTGTACTTATTCCATTATGTTTCTGCTCTAAAGACGGATTTAAAAAGCAGTCATAAAAGGAAGAAACATTTTCTGAATAAAATATTTATACAATAAAATTAAAAATCAGCAGCCAAAACCCTGCATCTAACAATTCATGCCACAAAAATCTTACTACTCCCTCCTTTTAATAATTATGTGATCTTCCAGGTAGACAGTATATAAATATATTAAGAAGAAAAATACTTGCTTAACTCTTAAATTTGGGACAATTCAAAAATAATTCTTACAACTATGCATAAATTTGTATAATTTTTGGTTGTCTTCAAATCTTCAACATTGTTATCAACTAACTAGTCTACCCTAGACAAAATAAACCAGGGTTCCTTCCATCTTCCCTCAGAGCACATATCTATCTACAGTGATTCAGTTGTCAGTGTTGGCATAGGTAAACCACTGGTCCATTGAGCTCAACTTTCCCAGAGAGGAAGGCTTCTAAATCCAACTCTGCAACATAGGTTACAAAAAAAAAAACAAAAAAACGACTTCAGATCCCTCTCCTTCCCAGAAGATCGACCTTGCCAAACTCTGGCCAGCTGCAGAATTATGTGAAGACAATTTTGTTTTTCAGTGAAAAGGTTTTCAATCGCCAGCTATGAATAATGAATACAGCTCACTCGGAAAAATCATGCTGATGTGCTGAACAATATTTTGTGAAAAAGTTTCCTACCATGTTAAACAGTTTTTATTTCCATGGGTACGTTTTCATCTTGTATAAACAGCAACATCTTGCTGTGTGTTTGCTAACCCAGAGTAACTTAGACCTAGATTTATCAAAATGCTATAAATATAGCGAAAACAGAACATGTGATTCAAAAAGAGTGTGGTTAGGCTAATTTTCTGTCTGCTGCATCACATAGGTAAATAACACATGGCGCGTTGCATCAGCACATGCCATGTCATTTTACATGGCTAGAATTGATTAGAGCATAGTAAATTATTTTTGTAGTTTATATATCCCGGCTTCCTGCAGCTGCCTCTTTGTGTGTCAGGCATGGGAAAGAGAGGAGAGGAGAGGAGAGTTGGTGAGTTGGATGGTGGGAATAGAAGCTCTTTCAGATTCGATTACCTGAGTGTGTTGACTGGTCTTCTGTTGCCATCTGTTTCCCTTTCCCTTGGTCTTTTGTCTTCTTTGTTGGAGTAAATGTTTTTGTTTGTTTGTCCTGTTTGTCTGTCTTTTGGTGAGGAGGAGGAGTGGAGGAATCAGGAGGAGTGGAGGACTGGTGGTGGAGGAGGAGTGGTATGAGTGGAGGAGTGAGGAAGAGTGGTGTTGGTGGAGGAGTGAGGAGTGGTGTTGTGGTGAGGAGGCGTGAGGAGGATGGAGTGTAAGAGGCATGGGAGGAGAGAGGAGAGGTGTGAGGAAAGGAGGGGGAGGAAAGAAAGGAGGTGGGAGAACAAAGGCAGGAATGCCAGGAGGAGGAATTAGGAGTAGGAGTAGGGACAGGGTCAGGAGTAGAGATAGGCGGGAGGGAAGGGATAGGAGGAGGAAGAAGGGGGAAGAGAATAGGCAGGTGAGGATGGAGGGACGAGGACAGCAGGCTAGGGATAGAAAGAGAGAGAGGGCAGAATGGAAGGGAGTTTGCAGGGCAAGAGCTCGAGGAGGAGGAAGGAAGGGGAGAGTGAGAGGGAGAGTGAGGAAAGAGAGGACACCTCTCAGGAAGTGGAAATGGTACTCCTTTCTGGCAGTCAGGCAGCAGGATGCCCTCATCTCAGGGCTAACAAATTCAGTGTGCAGAACAATGAGATGGTGATTGCAGGGGTCCTGCTGCATTATGCCATAATATTCAGCAACCGTGCGGCCAAGACCTCAAAGGAAGTAAGGGCCAGATCTGATGCACCATAGCCCAGTCCATCTCCAAGCGCAAGTGGAGTCCAATGCAGCGGGGAGCAGGTGGCTCACAGGTACCAGGACATCAAGGCACAGTTAAAGGCAAAGTTGGCGAGCTGAAATAAATATGTATGCTGGATCAGAAGAGGAGCCTCTTGTCCCATCATCTTCACACCCATGGAGGAGCACCTCGTGCAAAGGCTAGGACTGGATATCTTTGACAGCATGGCTGAGCGGCTGGACACTACGCGAGCTGCAGCGGATAAGTTCACCTCACTTGAAATGGCCAGGCTGCAACGGGTGTACACATCATTTGGCATTAGATGCTCACAATGCTTAAGAGGGAAAGTGTGCCTCTAATGCAAAATGCAAATTGGATGCTTGCTGCCATTGGTACTTAGGGGTTATTATTTGTTTCCACAGCTCTCACTCACAAAGCTGACAGTCCCAGCCAGCAAGCCCCAGGGACCAGCAGCACATCAGCCCTTTTGCAGAGGTCCTTGATGATGGATGCCCAGACCCAGATGAGTGAGGAGGAGGAGGAGGAACAGCAGCAGCATCAGCAGCAACAGCCTCAGAAGGCAATGCAGATGTTTCAACCCCTGGGTCCATCCAGCCCACTCAATGTGTCCCTCAACATCTCTGGCTTCATAGAGGAACCCAGCCTCGACTGGAAGTCAATTGATGCAGCACAACCTCAAGCAAGAACCCCACAGTGCCAGACTGAAGCATCACGCCCTCAGCAGGAGCAGCTCAGCAGCCCCCTCAAGCCACATTTGAAGGCCCATCACACACCATCACAGCACTGCCAGCAGCTCTGTCACCAGCCCCAGCACTGGCACCAGCACCAACATCCGAGCATGGGGTACACCTCTGACACAAACAGGCTGAGCTAATGCGCTTCAGGAGGGCTGTGAACAGGCAAAGCCAGGTCCTGCAAGATCAGACTGTTGCACACATGCAGGGTATGTTGGCCATAGCAGTCAACAGTATGCCCAACCTGCTGATGCAGATTTTTCAAAAAGATGCCTGAGCAGTCAGTCATGTCTTCCCCAGCATCACTGGACTCTATGCCCTGCAGCAGTCCCTGGCCTGATGGATGCCAGAGGGGTGGGCCCCCAAAAGACATGCCTCCACAAGTGGCAAGCCACGACATGGCAAGGGGCCATGAAGCACCAAAGGTGGTGGCATTGAATGCCAAATAAGAAAGGTTGTACCAACAAACCTGGGCGGGACACTCTACAGAGTTCCTGTGCCGGCTAGATGGAAAAAGCCACCTGGGCTCATCCTCACTACAGAGTTCCAGTACCGCCTAGGTGGAAAAAGCCTGCTGGGCCAGTCCTCACTGCAGAGGTCCTGTGCCAGCTAGATGAAAGAAGCCTGCTGGGCCCATCCTCACTACAGAGTTCCTGTGCCAGCTAGCAGAATGGATGGCCTACTTCAGCCATTGTGGTCCTGCAGCCTAACTCTAAAGCCCTCCTCAATGCTCTGCCTGTATTCCATCCTCCTTGATGCAGCTTCTAGTCATAGTCCAGCTGCTGCATCTTCTCATCATGTCTCATCACCTACTCCTGATGCTGGTGCCTCATCTCATCTTAGCTCATGCTGCTGTATCTTCCCCAGGCCTCCTTCCTCCATGCTGCTGTGTCTTCTCCTGGGCCTCCTGCCTCCATGCTGTGCTTTTTGGTCTTGGTCCTGCTGCTTTTTTGCTGAATTCTGCTGTCTTGGCCCTTAGACTGTCCCCTTGAGTGCACTCTTTCAACATGGACTGTCTGGGGCCTTCACTTGAATTCTGCTGCCTTGGCCCTTAGGCTGTCCCCTTGAGTGCACTCTTTCAACATGGACTGTCTGGGGCCTTTTCCATGCCATCACAGCAAGGCTGCTATCAGCTCAACATTAGAGCTGTACTGTAGCTATTAGGGGTGTCACTTTCGCTTTCAATGTTCTTTGTTGTAATCATGATTGTGCCAAAAGGATAAGATGTTAATCCTGTAATAATGCCATTTCAAACAATCAGGCCAATTCTGTAAAGTGCACGGAAAAATGAGTGCTCAGTGTTAAGCACCTGCACTCCCAACGCATGCCCAGCCACCTCTCCTGGGCACACAATCCTGTATTTAAATAAAACAAAACAAAAAGAACAAAAGAAATGCCATACTGGCATCAAGCCCAATATCCTGTTTCCAACAGTGGTCAATCCAAGTCACATGTATCTGGCAAGTATCCAAACATTAGATAGATCACAAGCTACTATTGCTTATTAATTACTGTAATAGCAGTTTATGGATTTAACCTCTAGGAACTTATCTAAACCTTTTTTAAATCCAGTAACACTAAGTGCTGAAACCACATCCCCTGGCAATGAATTCCAGAGTATAACTATGCTGTTGCGATCCCGGGCCGAGGGGTTCCCGGCCGGGATCTCCTACCAGGCTGGACAAGTCCCTCGACGGCGGCCGCGGATCGCGCAGCTGTGGCGCGTCTCTCCCCACATCCGTAAAGCAGCATTGGGGAGAGCGCGGCAGGACCCGCCCCCTTAAAGGGACCGAGGCGGGAAAGTCGGGTCGGCCCCGGAGGTGACGTCAGACGCCCAGGGAGATTTAAACCTCTCCCCGGGAAGGCTCTTTGCCTTTGCAACAAGGTTCTTCTGGTGCTGTTGGTGTGCTGTCTTGTCTTCGCCTACCTTGGCCCTGCCTGGAACTGGACTTTGCCTTGCCTGCTGCCTGCCTCGACCTTGCCTGGAACTGGACTTTGCCTTGCCTGCTGCCTGCCCTGACCTTTGCCTGGAATTGGACTTTCCCTTGCCTGCCGCCTGTCTCGACCTTGCCTGAAACTGGACTTTGCCTTGCCTGCCGCCTGCCCTGACCTTTGCCTGGAACTGGACTTTGCCTTACCTGCCACCTGCCTTGGTCTTGCCTGGAACTGGACTTTGCATTGCCTGCCACCTGCCCTATCCTTGCCCGGAACTGGACCTTGTCTTGCCTGGCGCCTGTACCGAGTTACTGCTCCACCTTCCGGAAGGGAATTCATCTGGACATCTCCCCGGTGAGTACCCCTCTGGACCAAGGGTCCACAACTGATTGAGTTTGGAACAGATTGCAAAGGCCATGAACCCGGTGGACTTGCAAGGTCTCCAGGCTATCCCCGGCCTGGCTCAACAGCTCATGCAACAGAGGCAGCAACAACAACAACAACGACAATGCCTTGAGGCCCTGACCACCACGGTAGAACGCTTAGCAAACCGGCTCGACTCAGTTCGTGGAGCAGAAGTGGCGGTTCCAACGCCTGCGACTGCAAACCCTACAAGTATGGTAACCCACCTGCCTGCCCCGCCCCGCTATGCTGGAGACACCAAGCAATGTCGTGGATTTTTAAATCAATGCTTCATTCGATTTTCCTTACAGGAACAGCAGTTTTCCTCAGATTGAACCAGGACGTCCTTTATCATCTCCTTGCTAGATGGAAAGGCCTTAGCCTGGGCATCCCCGATCTGGGAACGAGGAGACTCCATTTTGAATGACTTACCACGATTCATTCGGACCTTCCGTCAAGTATTCGACGAACCAGGACGTCAATCTACTGCTTCTTCGGAGCTCCTCAACCTACGCCAAGGCACTCGGACATTGGCGGAGTTCGCGGTGGAATTCCGCACCTTGGCTTCTGAGTTGGGTTGGCAGAATGATTGTCTACGAGGAATTTTCTTGGAAGGACTCTCCCCTCGTATCAAAGATGAGTTGGCGGCGTGAGAGATTCCAGAGGATCTTGAGGCAGTGATTGACCTCACAGGTCGTATTGATCGTTGCTTACAGCAACGAGCCAAGGAAGTGAGAGCCTACCGTCACACAGTTCCCTTGGCCCGCACCTTCTCCCGTCCAATTATTTCTTCTAACCCTCCGGAGGTATCCACTGAAGGCAAAGAGGAGCCCATGCAGTTGGGTAGGAGCCACCTGACCACAGAGGAAAAACAACGCCAAAGGAGAATGGGACTTTGTCTATACTGCGGTAATAAGGGGCATCTTCTGGCTCAGTGCCCTGATCGTCTGGGAAACTACTGAACCTAGGTGTCTTGGAGGGGTTGACCCTAGGGAGCAGTCTCACCCCTCAATGTACCGTTCCGGTTACAATATATTATCCTCAAGGATCGCTTACCACACTGACCCTAATCGACTCAGGCTCAGGAGGAGACTTTATTCTGGCTGAGCTGGTCCACCAGCTACAACTACCGATACTTCATCGTGAGTCTCCGTTATACATCTCCTCAATCCAGGGGGAGAATCTTCCTGGGCAAGTCACCACCTGCACTGTTCCAATAACTCTACAGACGGGGATCCTCCATCAGGAGGAGATATCCTTCTTCATTTTGGAAAAGGCAGTCCACCCGGTAGTGTTGGGCCTCCCTTGGCTACAAAAGCACACACCCATTATTGACTGGAACACTCTTCAGATTACTGCTTGGGGACCAGGATGTTTTACTACCTGTTTAAAGCAAAGACCTCAGCCCAGAACTCAACTAGCCACTTCTAAACTGCTACCGCCATCCCAATATGCAGATTTTTCGGATGTATTTTCTAAGAAAGAGGCAGAGATACTTCCAGCTCATCGCACTTTTGACTGTGCCATAAATCTGCTTCCGAATACTTGTCCACCTAGTGGCCGGGTGTATCCATTATCTGGGCCTGAATCTTTAGCTATGTCCCAGTACATTAAAGAAAATCTGGAACGAGGATTTATTCGACCTTCGTCGTCTCTGGCAGGAGCAGGGTTCTTCTTTGTTCCCAAGAAAGATGGGTCATTAAGACCATGTATTGACTACCGTGGACTTAATGCGATAACTCGCAAGGACCGATATCCTCTTCCGCTGATTTCGGAACTACTAGATCGCCTTCATGGAGCTAGAATATTTACCAAGCTGGACTTACGGGAGGCATACAATCTGGTGCGGATTAAACCTGGAGACGAATGGAAGACAGCGTTTAATACGCGAGACGGACATTATGAATATCTGGTAATGCCATTTGGCCTTTGAAATGCGCTGGCGGTATTTCAAAATTTAGTGAATGAAATATTTCGAGATATGATGTACCAGGAAGTAATTATCTATCTAGATGATATATTAATCTACTCTAAAACTCTGGCTGCCCATCGCATAAAGGTTCGAGAAGTTCTTCAATGACAACGAGAAAATTGGTTATTTGTAAAACAGGAGAAATGTCTATTTGAAAGACAATCATTACCATTTCTGGGCTATATTATTTCCACCACTGGTTTTCAAATGGACCCTGATAAATTGGCTAGCATCCGAGAATGGCCACAACCAGTGGGACTCCGGGCCCTACAATGTTTTTTAGGGTTCGCTAATTTCTACAGGACGTTCATTCCTTGATTTTCTCACCTTGTGGCACCTCTCACGGCTCTGACGAAAAAGGGAGCAGACCCCAGAAATTGGCCTGATGAGGTAGTAAGGGCTTTTGAGGACCTAAACATTGCATTTTTACAAAATCCTGCCTCCATCATCCTGATCCCACGCGAGCGTTTATTGTGGAAGTGGATGCTTCTGACGTAGCGGTTGGAGCAGTACTCCACCAACACTCCAATCAAGGGAAATTACTCCCCTGTTCCTACTTTTCTCGCAAATTTTCTCAGGCAGAAAAGAACTACGGGATTGGAGACAAGGAATTGCTGGCCATTAAGATGGCCTTCGAGGAATGGAGGCAATGGCTGAAGGGAGTGCAACATACGATTACAGTTTATACAGATCACAAGAACTTGGAGTACCTTAGTAAAGCACAGCGATTGAACCCACGCCAGGCCCGGTGGTCGCTATTCTTTAGTCGTTTTGATTTTGTATTAAGGTACTGACCTGCAACAAAGAACGTCCATGCTGACGCCCTGTCCCGGCTGCATGAGACCGACGACACACCTGACTCCCCCAGCTATATTATTGACCCGGCCAGAGTGGTCCTGGCCATCACTAGGACGGTGCCACCAGGGAAGGTAGTGGTCCCTCTTCGCCGTCGTTCCAAGGTACTCTCTTGGGCACATGATTCTCTCATGGCAGGCCACCAGGGAAGGTAGTGGTCCCTCTTCGCCGTCGTTCCAAGGTACTCTCTTGGGCACATGATTCTCTCATGGTGGGCCATCCCGGAAGAGCTGGTACCTTGGAAATACTATCCTGCTACTATTGGTGGCCCAATTGTAACAAGGATGTACGGACTTACGTCGATTCCTGTCCAAAATGTGCCCAACAGAAACCATTACCTGGTCGACCATGGGGCCTCCTCCAGCCCCTACCACCCCCTCAGGAACCTTGGACCCATATCTCTACGGACTTTATTATGGACCTTTATTATGGACCTTCCTTCTTCTTCCGGGAGGTGGTCGACCGATTTTCAAAAATGGCGCACTTTATTCCACTGCCCAAGCTACCATCCACTCTTGAGTTAGCAAAGCTGTTTGTTCTTCATGTGTTCCGCCTTCATGGTCTACCACTCCACATTACATCAGACAGAGGTCCACAATTTACTGCCAAATACTGGCCTCCTTTCAAAAAATCATACCTCTGAGGCAGGACTCCACTGAGTTCCTTTGTCTCCTTTCCCCAAATGCCAGTACTGAAGCTTGACTACACTGACTTCCCTTGCCTGCTTCACTCCAAACACTTGTCAGGGAGAAGCAGCAAGGGAAGACAGGAGTCATAGCTCAGTGGAGGTGTAAACACCATCCTTGAGGCCTGATTCCACTGACCTTCCCTGCTTGCTTCGTCTCCAAACAGTTGTTGAAGCCAGTGGAGTCATGCCTCAGTGGGGGTATTTGGCAAACACCACCACTGAGGCCTGATTCTACTGACCTCCCCTGTCTGCTTCTCCACAAACAATTGCTGAGGAGAAGCAGGCAAGGGAAGACAAGGGAGGCATAGCTCAGTGGGGGTGTAATCGCTACCTCAGAGTCATGACTCTGCTTAGTTCTTCTGCCTCCTTTTAATAAAAGCTACCTCAGAGGCATGATTTGGCTGAGTTCCTCTGCTTCCTTTTAACAAATGCTACCTCAGAGGCATCACTCTGTTGAGTTCCTCTGTCTCCTTTAACAAATACAATCTCCGAGGCATGACTCCGCTGAGTGCCTCCTTTCCCCAGATGCCTGAGGCATGACTGCACTGACTTCCCCTGCCTGCTTCACCCCAAACAGTTGTTGAAGCGAATCAAGCCTCAGTGTAGTGTTTTAAGGAATAGATGCCGATTGTCATTCAAGGTATTTTATTCAAATGGAGACGAATTATATTAAAATAGCCCGACTCTGGCCCAGTTTAGTCACATTCTATGTGGCTTCCTCAGGGGCTATATATGTACAAAATTTGGAGTAGCAATTGTGATCTAGCAATTGATACCTTTGTCCAGGGCTCAGACTGGAATCGGATTCCAACGTATTATGTGATAAAAAAGGGAACATCACAGATGACCCGGTGGAATAATATGTCACTCACTGGCTTAGGTCATAGCAAAAACTTAACTAATATTCAAGCAGGTAACAGTCTCCACATATAGTGTAATAATGGACTATTACCACTTAGGCCTGTTACAAACTATGACATGCCATGTTCCAAACCTTACCAATGAGGCCTGTCATTTATACCCATGAAATGCCATTTTCTAATCCTAACCACGGAGGCCCTAGCTATAGATTGCATTACAAACTTACTTAAACACTCCTAAGGATTTTAAGACCATTATAAATCTATAGTATTCTTGCCATTTCTTGCTCTTGCCATGGCTATCCATTCTTTTGCACACTTGTGGCACTGTATCATGAACCATAACTGATTTCATGGCTCACTAGCAGTTCCTCTGTTGCATTTGGATACCTACCTACCACCTAGCTATGACATGTGTGGCATCCTCTGTGACACAACATATCCGACTGGACTGGTGGATCATCCAGGTGCAACCATACTTTGGACAAGTACAGTCATCCGCCCATTCTGTGGTTGTCTGAGTGTTGCATCTCTCATGCCACTCTGCCTTAAAACTATGCCCCTCATCCTACACCTTCAGATCCTTGTGCCACTCTGCCTTGCTGCCATGTGCAGATTTTATAGTCTGATATTCTTGATTTATTTATGCCTGTATCTTCCTGACTTCTTGCCAGTCTGGGGTGCTGCTGTGCTGTGCACCTCTCCCATGCATTTTATTCTTTATCTTGATACCACTCTTTCTGATTCTTGGTCCCTTTATCTGTACCTTGTGATTTTTTTTTTTTTTGCCACATTTTCTGCTTCTTTCCCTCTTCATGTTGCCATAGGTTTCTGATGCCACTTTTGGTGCCACTTTGCCTCTCATGCTGCTGGCACTATTGCTGGGCAGAGATTCTCTTTCTAAACCTTGAGGTGTTCTTCCTCCTCTTACTGCTTCTTTGCTTCACTTAACATTGCATTAGAGACTTCCTGCCAATCCCGTGAGCCTCGTACCCCATTGTGGAGCCTTAGGCTACTTTATGCCATTTTTTTATGCCATTTTCTAAAATATCATGCAAATCTTTCCCCCTTTTGATGATTTCTTCTCCCAAGTTTCAATACAATTGATATAAAATTCACTAATTATAGACTGTAATAATTCTCCCATATCTTTTCATGGAAAACAAATTAAACAAATAAAATGAAAAAAAATTTGTTTTCATATTGAAACTAATGAAATGAATATGGGTCCCAACAAAATGAATCAAACAAACCAAAACAAAACATTTTTTTGGTCTGCATATCCCTACTATGGACATATTTTTGAGTTTTATTTATTTTTCCTTTTGTTTTTCTTTTTTAAATATCAATTTTCTTTGTTTTGAGTTTTTAAAATTTTAAAGACATGTAAAGAAATGAAACAAGCATCAAACGAAAGAAAAAAAAACATCTGTGCATAGCCCTAAAACTCACAAATCCACTCAGATTCAGGAAACAAAAGGGCTGGTGATTTCATTAGGCAAACTAGATGGACAACATTTTGGGGGCAGCAAATTCCTCCCAGCACAAGGCCCAGAGAGCGAGAGAGAGAGAGAGAGAGAGAATACTACCAAAGAACGGAGCGCTGCATTAGAGCTGCCACCAATTGGTTTGGGGAAGGGCATGCCTAGGGTAGCAGACAAGTACTCTTACACCAGCCCTGGAAACAACCAGAAAACAGCAACATCAGAACACTTCAATGAGTTCTACCTTGGGGATAAATTCACCAAATGTACAATGTGCTTAACAATTCACTGACAATATATAATATACTCTTATCAATTTTCCAAGCTAAATACAGAGATTTTTTTCAGCAGGGAGCCATCATCTCATTATCTGGGTGCTTCTTACAGTGTGAATGTAGCACATGATGTATTCAAATGTCTCCCTGAAGAAATCCTAAAAGAAAGATACAAAGCTTTTATCACTTCAGCTAGAGAAATAAAATATAGATTGGTGAGAATCCCACATATTAACCATAGCTAGATCCCTTCTTTTCTTCTGGACCAGGAGAAGATTAATGGATGGTTCATTAATCTCTTGCATATTTTAAAACAAGATGCACAGGTCTGGAAAACTACTCACCCAGTGCATGTTATGCTATCTTATTTCTAAATTATAGTTGTAATCGTGGATAAAAGAAATATTCTACTATTAGCAGTTGCTATAAACAGCTTGTGTGGTATATGGATATGGATAGATAGAAAGATAGATAAATAAATATAAAGATAGTGTTACAAAAATACCATCTGCTTTTTGTCATCTTGATTTCATGTATCAACAGTGAATGTTTTTTAAAATGCTTTGGACAGAGTTAAATGTACAGAGGCCAATATTCAGAAAAGCAGAGAATGGATAACTTATCAGGCTAGAGTTATCCTGCTGAATATTTGTGAATAACGTTATCAGTCCAAGAAGCCTCCCCACCCACCCACTCTCCCTTCCTGGACTGGCAAAATACATTTTGAATCCAGACCTCCTCCTGAAGTTCAACTTCTCCTTCCCCACTACAAGCCTAACCTGAACCCTCCTGCCCAACCCAGAACTTCTCACATGCACTATGGCTGCCAGGAGCTCGGTACAAGCATCAAGGCAATTCTGAATGTGCTGGGAACCAGAGGCCTGTACTGGGTATTTGAAAGGTGCCAAGTAGTGTGGAAGGGTTCAGATTGAGCTTGCAGGGAGAGAAGAGAAGGTTGGCTTCAGGAGGAGGCATGGATTATAAACTTATTTTGCCAATCTGGAGGAACTGGGTGGGGAGGCTTCCTGGGCTGATAGACTTGCAGTGTTTTTATTAACTTTTGGGGGGCTTAGGAGAAGGAGGAGGGCGGTCAGCTGCTATGGCCCACATTATTCCTTTTTAGAGTATGTGTGTGGGGGAGGAGATATTAGCCCAGTAGGTCCGCAGTGATGCTTTGAGAATTTTTTTATGGGTCTGCACTTAAACCGGCTACATTTTATATATAATCAGTTAAGCTTATAGTTATCCAGATACACGGTCCTGAAAAACTTTAACCCTGCAACAGGCACATCCTGTTGTATCTGTTGACCCTTCGGCTGAGGCAGGATTGACTCTACATACATGGAGGAGCCATCAGCACAGACAGGTGGAATCTTCACCTATACCAGCTCTCGTTTCCCTCGGGTTAAGCCTTTTGGTGCTGGGGCCAGCAGGACTTAGGTGGGGTTTCTGCTGATGACAGGAGAGAAGGTCTGTGGTAAGCTGGCAAGGCAGGCTGTGGTAAGCTGGCAAGGCAGGTGCAACCAGGGTCCAGGCAATGGACGGAGGCAGGCAGTGGTCAGGGGTATCCAAGCTTCAGGCAATGGTCAGAGGCTGGTCCAAGCAATGGTCAAACCAGGTATCCATCTGAGGGAGGAGAAGAGGGACGGATAGGCAGGGCAGATAGGTGAGGACAAGAAAAAGCAGGCAACATGGATGGAGCTGACAGGGATGAAGACAGAAGACAAACAGAAGGCAGCTGGACAAGGGCTTGATGAAGGTTGGAATGCTGGAAGCATCACATACTACTAGGAAATGGACCTGTTGCTGAGGGGTGAGGGAGAGACATTAAGGGCCTTTTATAGGCCTGAGCATGTGATATAAGGTGGCACTGTGAGACTTTTCTCGGTGCCCTTTAAATGAAGTAAGAGGAGCACGTGCCCCTAAAGAGGAGTGTGGCCTGTTGAAGCCGGCGGCATCCTGCATGTGAAGAACTGGCAGCGCCCCGTTGATCCACAGTGTCCTGCCATGAGGAGGTGTTTGGCTATGTCAGGAGCCAGCAGGAATGGCCTGGCTAAGAGAGTAGGTATGGTAGCTCGCGGTAGCGGCCCATGGGCCGTCAAGCATAACACATCCAGACTTAGCTGAACAGCTTATCTGGCTAATTCTAATTCTAAGTTATTCAGCTAAGTTTACTTTACCTGAAATGCCCCCAGAATACCTCAAATTAATCCAGATAAAGTTTATTTGGTTAATGACTTAGCTGAATAAAATGTATTTGAATATAAGGGTCAGATATTCTAACCTTGGGGTTTGACCAGCTACCTCAGAAATTATTCAGACAAACTTCTTTCATTATTATTATTGACCTTCATGTATTTCAGGTCCTCATACTAGGGTTCAAACAAGAATATAATTGGGAACATTCATCATGGAAGCAGGAGGAAATCATTGTGACCTAAACATTGACAGCAATGAAGAACTAATTTCAAATATGGCCATATATGTCATATTCAAATATGACATATTATATTGGCAGATAAATATTTTGCCTCCATTTTGCTGACAACTTGCATCAAGGGGTGGGCATTTTGCATGGATATTTTATATTCAAATAGAAAAAAATACTAAAAACACAGACAATGCTTTTGGGTTCCATTATGACAAATGTGGAACAGGAAAAATACTAAAAGCCGAGACAACACTTTTGGGTTCCATGAAGACAATGTGTGATGGACTGTAGAGACAAAACTAGTAGAATTCTTGTATGAGGACCCTTAAACATTTAAATCTGCCTATAGTTGTTTTTCCAAAAATGTTTATTGTTAATACAGGAAGTAAAGATAAAAAGAAGTAGGTGGCATTTTGTAACATTATTGATATGAATATAATGGCGAGTAGATATGGTTTTTGTTTAGTAGTCTACATATATATCCATAAATGGCACACTATTCTATTTTAGTAGTCAATGTGGTAAAAAGTAGAGATGTGAATCGTGTCCTCGATCGTCTTAACGATCGATTTCGGCTGGGAGGGGGAGGGAATCGTATCGTTGCCGTTTGGGTGTTTAGAATATCGTGAAAATCGTTAAAATCGTGAACCGGCACACTAAAACCCCCTAAAACCCACCCCCGACCCTTTAAATTAAAACCCCACCCCCAAATGCCTTAAATTACCCTGGGATCCAGCGGCGGTCCATAGCTAAATCGGGGGAAGGGGGAGGGCAGGAAAACCGGCACACTAAATCCCCCTAAAACCCACCCCGACCCTTTAAATTAAATCCCCCCCTCCCGAACCCCCCCAAATGCCTTAAAGTACCCTGGGGTCCAGCGGCGGTCCGAAACGGGCTCCTGCTGTTGAAGCGTATTGTCTTCAGCCGGCGCCATTTTGCAAAATGGCCGCCGCAAAATGGCGGCGGCCATAGACCAACACGATTCGACCGCAGGAGGTCGCTTCCGGACCCCCGCTGGACTTTTGGCAAGTCTTGTGGGGGTCAGGAGGCCCCCCCAAGCTGGCCAAAAGTCTCTGGGGGTCCAGCGGGCGTCCGGGGAGCGATCTCCTGCCGTGAATCGTTTTCTGTATGGATAATTGCGCCGGCAGGAGATCGACTGCAGGAGGTCGTTCAGCGAGGGTTCCGGATCTCCTGCCGCGAATCGTTTTCCATACGGATAATGGCGCCGGCCATACGCGTATGGCCGGCGCCATTTTCCGTACGGAAAATGGCGCCGGCAGGAGATCGACTGCAGGAGGTCATTCAGCGAGGGTTCCGGACCTCCGCTGAACGACCTCCTGCAGTTGATCTCCTGCCGGCGCCATTTTCCGTACGGAAAACGATTTGCGGCAGGAGATCGCTCCCGGACGCCCGCTGGACCCCCAGAGACTTTTGGCCAGCTTGGGGGGGCCTCCTGACCCCCACAAGACTTGCCAAAAGTCCAGCGGGGGTCCGGAAGCGACCTCCTGCGGTCAAATCGTGTTGGTCTATGGCCGCCGCCATTTTGCGGCGGCCATTTTGCAAAATGGCACCGGCTGAAGACAACACGCTTCAACAGCAGGAGCCCGTTTCGGACTGCCGCTGGACCCCAGGGTACTTTAAGGCATTTGGGGGGGGTTCGGGAGGGGGGGGGATTTAATTTAAAGGGTCGGGGTGGGTTTTAGGGGGATTTAGTGTGCCGGTTTTCGGCCCGTTTCGGACCGCTGCTGGACCCCAGGGTACTTTAAGGCATTTGGGGGGGGGATTTAATTTAAAGGGTCGGGGGTGGGTTTTAGGGGGATTTAGTGTGCCGGTTTTCCTGCCCTCCCCCTTCCCCCGATTTAGCTATGGACCGCCGCTGGACCCCAGGGTAATTTAAGGCATTTGGGGGGGGGGTTAGGGAGGGTGGGGGATTTAATTTAAAGGGTCGGGGGTGGGTTTTAGGGGGTTTTAGTGTGCCGGTTTTCCTGCCCTCCCCCTTCCCCCGATTTACGATTTTTTGACGATAAATCGGGGGAATTGGTATTGTATCGTGGCCCTAACGATTTTTGATGATTTAAAATATATCGGACGATATTTTAAATCGTCAAAAAACGATTCACATCCCTAGTAAAAAGTAGTCCTGAAATTCTTCACATGCAAGGACAATCACTCATTAAATCAAGACTCTCCTACCCTGCACCTGGATATATACATTCATTGAAATGGAACGTCAAAATAACTATTACCTTATCAGTTCTTATTTAAAGGGCCTGATTAACAAAGTTTTTTCCCATAGACACAGAATGAGAGAAAAGCCTCAGTACAGGGGTGGCCCACTCTGGTCCTCAAGAACCACAAACGGGTCAGATTTTCAAGATATCCACAATGAATATGCATGAGATATATTTGCATACAATTCAGGCAGCACCTGAAAATCTCTCTCACATGTATTAATTGTGGAGATCCTGAAAACCTGCTCTATTTGTGGCTTTTGAGGACCCATGCTTTAGTAAATCAGGTCTAAATTTTGTCAAGCATTGTTCTTTTGAAAAGAATATTCAAATTAAACATGTATAGTTTTTAAGTAAATTGAATCTGCAGTCTTGGAGAAGAGATGGCTGTTGTAAACAGGATGGTGGGGTTGATGGACCCTAGGGCTGACACAGCATGGCAATTTCTTATGATCTTATGTTATGTTCTTATGTTCTTAAGGGTAGATTTTTAAAAAATACATGCGTGCCTCCACGTGCGCACGTTACCCGGCGCCCGCACATGACCGTGCAATTTTATAACATGCGCATGCTGGTGCATACATGTTATAAAATCCAGGCCGGCGCGCGCAGGGGGGGGGGGGAAATTTGCCGTTTACACGCAAGTGACGAGATTGGGCCTCCCCCAGTTCCCTCCCAGTCCACTCCAATTAAGAGGCGGACTGGGAGGGAATGTTCCTACCCCCCTACCTACCCTCCCTCCCCCTCTCTTCACCGACCCCTTTGAAGGCCCTACCATTTTTTATTTTCGAACTTACGCCAGCTCCTGCGCGCGATCCCCTGGCATAACGGCAAATGGCCATTGTACTGGCCACCTCCAGCTCCGCCCCTCCCCGACTTCAGACCGCCCCTTTTTTTGGGCCCCGCACTTCTGCGCGTAACAGGAGTTACGCGCGTGGCTGGGCCCCTTAAAAGATGCATGTGGTGTGCGCAAAGCGCAGCAGCGCATATAATCCCTGTTTTCCCTATGCGCAGGGGATTTAAAATGTAGTTGTTAATATTTTTTTGAGTGTTCATTCAACTGGGCGGTTCTCTGCTGAATAAAAACATCTCTGTCTGAACCTGGGTCTAGGGGAGCAAGAACCTTCACTTCCTGTTTTGAACTATAATGTGAGCAGTCACACATATTCATTCATTCGTTTTTAATCATTTTTATTCCTCCTATATCAGGGACCCATAATAAAAAGTTAAAATACAATACTTTAATTCAACATCTTCATAATATAATGACATTCCATACTGACAGTAAGAAAAGGCAGCACTGATGTCCAGTATCTACTGTTTATTAAACATGAAATCTTTCAGCTGCTTGCAAAAAATTGTAATTTCCTCAATAATTCTCAAAGAATCCAGCAGAGTATTCCAAAGAGTGGGGGCCAATCACTTGAAAGGCACAATTATGTGTTTCAGCGATATGAGCTGCCTTTACACAGGGGACCCTCTGATAAAAATGTAATTTGAGAGCATAAATTTCGACCTGGCTTGTACTTTTTTTTAAATAACGTTAACAAATAAATTGGTTCCCCAAATTTAAATATCAGTATTATCATTTTAAATTCAATTTGCTTATTAACAAGGAGCCAGTGCAATTATATATAAAAGAGACGACATTTGTGTTTATACAAGAAGTGGCAGAACAATAGTGCATTGTATCAAATAATTTTGTGCAGTAATTACAGCAAATCTTGGCAGTAACTGGGTTTAAACATGGAAGGCTAGTGGGCAAGAAGTATGAGAGAAGCTCTCATAGGGAGGGGTGAAGAGTTTGGCAGTTGTCACATGTGAAGGCATTTATAGGCGGAGTTGTAGTTGCTGGTCTTGCACCATTACATACACTTATAAAACTGTTAGACGTGATAAATGATTGTGAATAAATGGTGGGATTAACATACTTGGTTTTCTCCTATTGCCTATTACACAGCAATGAACAAGACATCTTATGTTCTGTCTTGGCAGCAGTAAGCCTTAGGCCTGGTCTGAAAACCATGAAGAGTGAAATTTGATGTAAGTTTCTGAAACTTTGGCAATCACTGGAGACTGGAGGGAAAATGGTACAGTGTAAGAGTGATAAAAATGTCTGCTGTTTTTGGCTTGCACTAGGAGATCTGCTGATGCATAGTAAAACAGAACTGCTGCTTAAGGATGCTTACACCCTGAATCCAGCAGATTCAGACCTAAAGGAGCACTAACTCTAGCAATTCCTAAAGGAATCTGACTTAGTCGAGATATATCTTATTGATTTATTTTTTCTAATAAATTCATAATTCAAAATAAAAAGAACAGTAGAAGTGAACACATTTTCTAACACAAAGTTTCTTACCAGAATATGGAACAGAGGACAAATAAATCCCCAAATTGCCCTTCAAGATCAAGCTGTAAATTACACAGTTACATTCTCCATGCAAGCTTTTTGTTGTGCCTGGAGGTGGACCCTGGTCCTGAGACAGTGAGGAGGGGCTTCCTGGTCAGACCCAGGAAGCAACTGCCACCAGGGGGTGGAGCACCGGAGGAAACAGAGCTAGCTTGGGGCTTCACCACAGGAAGCCCAAGGTCTCCCCGGGTGGAGCCCTTGGGACCCAGGCTGCTTGGACAGGTGGGCTCACAGGGTCTCCCGAAAAGGAAGTGGAGAGGTGTGCCCACCAAGATCAAGGGCGCGTGGTCGATGTCGAGACTGGAGGCTTGGGGAATCAAGAAAGGCCAGAACAGTGTCTGCGATGACAAGGCTAGGAGCAGGGCCAGGCTCAAGGAAACGTGGTCAGTGTTAGCAAGGGTCAAGTTCTAAAGGTCAGTCCGAGAGTAGTCAGGCAAAGCAGGAATCAGGTTCCAGAGGTCAGTCATGGTCAAAAGCAGGCAGAGGTCAGTATCTGGGCAGCAGTCAGCGTAGTCAAGGAACAGGCAGAGGTCAGTACCAGAGAGTCAGCCAAGAGGTACTACCTAAGGGGATGCAGGAAACAGACAGACACTGGAACAGAAGGATGCTGGAACAGAAGGACGCTGGAACAAGACTGGAACAAGCGATGAGACATGAGGCAAACTAGTACACACACTGGTATCGACCCGATTGCCAAGGCAAGGAAGTGCAGGCAGGAACTTCCTGATATACTGTGCTTAATCAGGGTCCGCCAGGTAGCCTTGGTCCCGCCCCTGGCCCTTTAAGAGGCTGGGCGGGTCCATGCGCGCACACACCTAGGGGCAGGGTCGACGCCACGGAGGAAGCCGAGCTCAGTCGTGAGGCCTGGTACATTGAGGAAAGCCCGGCGATCGCCGCCGCAGGACGCCGAGGCCTAGAGGAGCTAGCAGCAGCCTCGGGAGAGGCCGATCCGGGACCTGCCGAGGAGTTGGGAAGGTGAGCAGGCCCTTGTGTGGGCGAGCACGGATGGAATGCACAACAGTACCCCCCCTTCTAGGCCTCCCCCTACGTGGGCGAGGTTCTCAGGATGAGCCCTGTGGAAGGCTCTGAAGAGCTCCTTATCTAAGATGTTGTGCAAGGGTTCACAGGAATTTTCTTCAACCCCATACCCTTCCCAGGCAAGGAGGTACTCCCAGCAGCCTTGATGCCGACGGACGTCGAGGACCTCTCTTACCTGAAGAGTGTTGCTGGAGACCTGAGGAGTTGGAGGATCTCTGTGGGAAGGCCAGGAGAGCACGAGTGGTTTCAACAAGGAGCTTGGAACGTGTTATGGATACCCATCGCATGAGGTAACTGTAGCTGGTATGAGACAGCTCCCACTCTTCTGAGTGCAGGAAATGAACCAATATACTTTGGTGCTAAGCGATGTGAGGGAAGTCGTAATTTTATGTGTCGACTGCTTAGCCACATCTTTGGCCAGGATGGAAGAGTGGAGCAGGGCATCAGTGAGCAGCGGAGGTTCGTTTTGGAACGTTCAGCAGCTTGGTTCTTTGACTTGATTCCATACCCTGATGTATGGTGTTGAACCGTAACCTAGGCGGCTGGTGATGGAACGGAGAGAGGCCCTGGTAGTGGTAAACGTGGTTGTTGACCAAATACCACGGAGAACAGTGATACATCGGTGGCAGTGGGAACGTGGGTATTATGTGAGAGTTCAGCCCAGGGTAGTAGGTCGGACCAGTTGTCCTGCTGATCGTTCACATACGAGCGAAGGAAGGCTTTCAGGGTCCGATTAGTTCTCTCCGCTTGGCCGTTGGCCTGAGGGTGATAGGCTGACGTGAAGTTCAAGGTTATATTGAATTTCTTACATAAGGACCACCAGTATCTTGCAGCGAATTGTGGTCCTTGATCTAAAATGATCTCCTTGGGGAGGCCATGGAGATGAAAGATATGCTGGAGGAACAGTTTGGCCAATTCTGGAGCAGAAGGAAGGCCAAGGCAGGGGAATAAAGTGACCCATCTTGGAAACCGGTCAATGATGACCAAGATCACAGTATTATTCTATTATGATGGTAAGTCCATGATGAAATCCATCGATATGCTTGACCAAGTTTCTGCGGGAGCTGGAAGCGGTTAGAGGAGACCCCATGGTCGCCCTGTAGGGGGTTTTTGTTGGGCACAGATGGGACATGAGTCTACGTAGTTGCGGGAGTCTTGTACCATATTGGGCCACCAATAATGTCTCTGCAGCATTTCGAGAGCTCTTGTGCGGCCCGGATGACCCGCTAACTTGGAGTCGTGGGCCCATTGGAGAACCATCTCATGTAACTTCCATGGAACGACCAACTTTCCAGCAGGGACTGTATTGGTCACTGCAAGAGTTACTCAGGCAGGGTCAATGATATGTCTTGGGACATTGGGAATGTCTTCTGGTTCGAATGATCTGGAGAGCATATCTGCGCAGAGGTTCTTCGAGCCCGGTTGATAGCTCAATTCGAAGTTGAACCTTTCGAAGAACAGCACTCCGGGCTTGCCTTGGGTTCAGGAGTTGAGCTTCTTTCAGATGCTCCAGGTTTTTATGGTCAGTGAAGATAGTAAATTTGTTTTTGCGCCCCTTCCAACCAGGAGCGCCACTCTTGGAGGGCCAGTTTAACCGCTAGGAGTTCCCGGTCTCCAACAGTGCAGTTCTGTTCAGTGGGTGAGAACTTGTGCAATAGAATGAACATGGTACCAATGTACCCTTCGGAGAAAATTGGCTTAAGACCGCCCCAGCCCCGATAGCAGATGCGTCGACTTCTACGACAAATGGGTCAGGATGTTGCAAGCATGGGCCGGAACAGAAAGCTTCTTTTGAGTTTGGAAGGCAGCTTGGGCTTTGGGGGTCCAAACACGAGTGTTTACCACTTTCTTTGTCATGGCGGTGAGCGGAGTGGCTAGTGTAGAGTAATTTGCAATGAAGCTTCTATAATAGTTTGTGAAGCCAAAGAAGTGTTGCAATGCATGGAGGCAAACTAGATGCAGCCAGTCTCGGATCCATGGAAATCCTCAGTCAGATATGATATACCCTAGGAAGGGTAAACGGTACTGTTCAAAGATACATTTCTATAACGGCATAGAAATGATTCTCTCTCAGGCATTGACATTGTTGCGTTCATGCCTGTTCTTGCCCTCGCTCCACCCTCTCTACCTTTGTGGCGACTCCCTTCGGGTCTGACGGACAGATGCTGCCGCGGCTTCTCCTCACCACTTCTCCCCAGAATCCTCGGGCTGGCCTGACGCTGCGGATCCGCCATGTTCCTGATGACGTAAGGGGCGCGGCGCGCGCATTCCAGAGTTTGTACCGGAAAGGGCGCGAACCTCGGGGGCGTCCCCTCGTAATGACGTCATCTGCTTCCAACTTAAAAGGTCTTTGCTTGCAACTACGAATTGAGTTGCAAGGGGAATTCTTTCTCCACTGCTCTGCCTCCACAAACTTACCAAGGGGTACCCACTCCTCGGGGGCCCCGCTCTCTCTTCTTGATTTCAGATTGCTAAGACGGGATCCGGTACTCGCTCCTCGAGGGCCTACGTCCCTGAATGCTCAGAAGACTCCTTACTGCCTGGAAGCGATCGCAGACGTGAACGCTATGCGTTCTAATACAGATAGGAACCAGTACTCGCTCCACGATGGCCTATATTCCTAATCTCTGAAGACTCTCTTCTAAGACATTATCGCAGGTATGGAGATCGTGAGTTATTATTGCAGATTGCAGATAGGAACCGGTGCTCACTCCACGAGGGCCCATGTTCCTAAACCCTTCAAAGACTCTCTTCTATCTCAGAAGCTATCACATACCTATATCTTGTGAATCACTTTTACAGATTGCAGATAGGAACCGGTACTCGCACCACGAGAGCCTATGTTCCTAAACCCTCCAAAGACTCTCTTCTATTTCAGAAGCCAAACTCATATACAGATATTGTGAGTTCTTATTCCAGACTGCATATAGGAACCAGTACTCGCCCTACGGTTCCTGTTCCTGAATATACTAGGGATGTGAATCGTTTTCCCATATCGTCTTAACGATAGAAATCGTTGGGCAGGAGAAGAAAATCGTGTTTGGCACGATTATTTCGTTTGAAAAATCGTTAAAAATCGTTTTTTTCCTATTAGTGCGCACTAACTCGAGTTAGTGCGCACTAACTCAAAATGATACAAATAGACACTTCCAGGTCACTGAAGGTCAGTTAGGAATGAATATGTGTTCCTATTGGCTGGCAGCCCTCTTATCTATTGATGTTACCAAGGTTACCACTGAGGTGATGGTTGGGGGGATGGGAAATGGAACTGGAAACTCATGAACACCAACAGAAAATGAAACAAAGTGTTCACACTTCCCAGGTCAGTAAAGGTCACTTAGGAATGAATATGTATTCCTATTGGCTGGCTGTGCTCTTATCTATTGATGTTACCAAGGTTACCACTGAGGTAATGGTTGGGGGGATGTGAAATGGAAACAGTTGGAAGCTTGACATGTGATGATCAGCACTCACGTGACTAGAACTTCTTTGTTTATTATTTTTGTTAGCAGACACGTGCATGTTGAATTTGCCAATCACTGTGCATTTTAGAAAGGTGGTCCTGGCTGGAACTGTACACAGTTCAAATATATGTAATTGATTGTTGGTAAGTGTATTTTTTAAGTAGCCACACTGGCACAAGTATGTTTACTTTTCCTCCTACTTAACTCACTAGCTCAGCTTTTGTAAGAAGGGCTTCTCTGCTTGAGTGAGGGTCAGGCAGCTCCCCCCTGTCTGTGAAGCCAGCCTCTCACTAGTAATGCAGGGAGGGAGCTGTCTCAGACTTCACCATCCTCCCCCCCCCCCCTCACCCCACACACCATTCACTAGCTGGGACATGGGGGAAGTCAGGAGTGAGGGGCAGGCAGCTCCCCCCTGTCTGTGAAGCCAGCCTCTCACTAGTAATGCAGGGAGGGAGCTGTCTCAGACTTCACCATCCTCCCCCCCCCCCCTCACCCACACACCCGTTCACTAGCTGGGACATGGGGGAAGTCAGGAGTGAGGGTCAGGCAGCTCCCCCCTGTCTGTGAAGCCAGCCTCTCACTAGTAATGCAGGGAGGGAGCTGTCTCAGACTTCACCATCCTCCCCTCCCCCCCCCCCCCTCACCCACACACCATTCACTAGCTGGGACATGGGGGAAGTCAGGAGTGAGGGTCAGGCAGCTCCCCCCTGTCTGTGAAGCCAGCCTCTCACTAGTAATGCAGGGAGGGAGCTGTCTCAGACTTCACCATCCTCCTCCCCCCCCCTCACCCACACACCATTCACTAGCTGGGACATGGGGGAAGTCAGGAGTGAGGGTCAGGCAGCTCCCCCCTGTCTGTGAAGCCAGCCTCTCACTAGTAATGCAGGGAGGGAGCTGTCTCAGACTTCACCATCCTCCTCCCCCCCCCCTCACCCACACACCATTCACTAGCTGTGACATGGGGGAAGTCAGGAGTGAGGGTCAGGCAGCTCCCCCCTGTCTGTTGAAGCCAGCCTCTCACTAGTAATGCAGGGAGGGAGCTGTCTCAGACTTCACCATCCTCCCCCCCCCCTCACCCACACACCATTCACTAGCTGGGACATGGGGGAAGTCAGGAGTGAGGGTCAGGCAGCTCCCCCCTGTCTGTGAAGCCAGCCTCTCACTAGTAATGCAGGGAGGGAGCTGTCTCAGACTTCACCATCCTCCCCCCCCCCCCCCTCACCCACACACCATTCACTAGCTGGGACATGGGGGAAGTCAGGAGTGAGGGTCAGGCAGCTCCCCCCTGTCTGTGAAGCTAGCCTCTCACTAGTAATGCAGGGAGGGAGCTGTCTCAGACTTCACCATCCTCCCCCCCCCCCTCACCCACACACCATTCACTAGCTGGGACATGGGGGAAGTCAGGAGTGAGGGTCAGGCAGCTCCCCCCTGTCTGTGAAGCCAGCCTCTCACTAGTAATGCAGGGAGGGAGCTGTCTCAGACTTCACCATCCTCCTCCCCCCCCCCCTCACCCACACACCATTCACTAGCTGTGACATGGGGAAGTCAGGAGTGAGGGTCAGGCAGCTCCCCCCTGTCTGTGAAGCCAGCCTCTCACTAGTAATGCAGGGAGGGAGCTGTCTCAGACTTCACCATCCTCCTCCCCCCCCCCCTCACCCACACACCATTCACTAGCTGTGACATGGGGGAAGTCAGGAGTGAGGGTCAGGCAGCTCCCCCCTGTCTGTGAAGCCCAGCCTCTCACTAGTAATGCAGGGAGGGAGCTGTCTCAGACTTCACCATCCTCCCCCCCCCCTCACCCACACACCATTCACTAGCTGGGACATGGGGGAAGTCAGGAGTGAGGGTCAGGCAGCTCCCCCCTGTCTGTGAAGACAGCCTCTCACTAGTAATGCAGGGAGGGAGCTGTCTCAGACTTCACCATCCTCCCCCCCCCCCCCTCACCCACACACATTCACTAGCTGGGACATGGGGGAAGTCAGGAGTGAGGGTCAGGCAGCTCCCCCCTGTCTGTGAAGCCAGCCTCTCACTAGTAATTGCAGGGAGGGAGCTGTCTCAGACTTCACCATCCTCCCCCCCCCCCCTCACCCACACACCATTCACTAGCTGGGACATGGGGGAAGTCAGGAGTGAGGGTCAGGCAGCTCCCCCCTGTCTGTGAAGCCAGCCTCTCACTAGTAATGCAGGGAGGGAGCTGTCTCAGACTTCACCATCCTCCTCCCCCCCCCCCCTCACCCACACACCATTCACTATCTGTGACATGGGGGAAGTCAGGAGTGAGGGTCAGGCAGCTCCCCCCTGTCTGTGAAGCCAGCCTCTCACTAGTAATGCAGGGAGGGAGCTGTCTCAGACTTCACCATCCTCCCCCCCCCCCCCCTCACTCACACACCATTCACTAGCTGGGACATGGGGGAAGTCAGGAGTGAGGGTCAGGCAGCTCCCCCCTGTCTGTGAAGCCAGCCTCTCACTAGTAATGCAGGGAGGGAGCTGTCTCAGACTTCACCATCCCTCCCCCCCCCTCACCCAGCACACCATTCACTAGCTGGGACATGGGGGAAGTCAGGAGTGAGGGTCAGGCAGCTCCCTCCTGTCTGTGAAGCCAGCCTCTCACTAGTAATGCAGGGAGGGAGCTGTCTCAGACTTCACCATCCTCCCCCCCCCCCACCCCCTCACCCACACACCATTCACTAGCTGGGACATGGGGGAAGTCAGGAGTGAGGGTCAGGCAGCTCCCCCCTGTCTGTGAAGCCAGCCTCTCACTAGTAATGCAGGGAGGGAGCTGTCTCAGACTTCACCATCCTCCTCCCCCCCCCCCCCCTCACCCACACACCATTCACTAGCTGGGACATGGGGGAAGTCAGGAGTGAGGGTCAGGCAGCTCCCCCCTGTCTGTGAAGCCAGCCTCTCACTAGTAATGCAGGGAGGGAGCTGTCTCAGACTTCACCATCCTCCCCCCCCCCTCACCCACACACCATTCACTAGCTGGGACATGGGGGAAGTCAGGAGTGAGGGTCAGGCAGCTCCCCCCTGTCTGTGAAGCCAGCCTCTCACTAGTAATGCAGGGAGGGAGCTTGTCTCAGACTGGTATCAGGGTTTAGGGCACTGTGTGCAGGAAGATCACAACACTCCTGGTATTAATAGGGATAGGGCACTGTAAGAGATGACTGTAGTAGATTGAATAAAGATCTGATGTTTCTGCTCTCCTCACACCAAACAAAAACAACACAAAAGCAGAGAAGCCCTTCTTACAAAGCTGAGATAGTGAATTAAGTAGGAGGAAAAGTAAACATACTTGTGCCAGTGTGGCTACTTAAAAAATACACTTACCAACAATCAATTACATATATTTGAACTGTGTACAGTTCCAGCCAGGACCACCTTTCTAAAATGCACAGTGATTGGCCAAATTCAACATGCACTAGCATTTCAGGTGCCTGCTAACAAAAATAATAAACAAACAAGTTCTAGTCACGTGAGTGCTGATCATTACATTACTTTTTTTGTCAAGCTTCCAACTGTTTCCATTTCACATCCCCCCAACCATTACCTCAGTATTAGCCTTGGTAACATCAATAGATAAGAGCACAGCCAGCCAATAGGAATACATACATACATATTCATTCCTAAGTGACCTTTACTGACCTGGGAAGTGTGAACACTTTGTTTCATTTTCTGTTGGTGTTCGTTAGTTTCCAGTTCCATTTCCCATCCCCCCAACCATCACCTCAGTGGTAACCTTGGTAACATCAATAGATAAGAGGGCAGCCAGCCAATAGGAACACATATCATTCCTAACTGACCTTCAGTGACCTGGAAAGTGTTTATTTGTATCATTTTCAGTTAGTGCGCACTAAATCGAGTTAGTGCCCACTAACGGGGAGTTAGTGCGCAACTAACTCCCGTTAGTGCGCACTAACACGATTTAATGATTTTTAACGATTAAATCGTTAGAATTTCTATTGTATCGTGTTCTATAACGATTTAAGACGATATTAACATTATCGGACGATAATTTTAATCGTTGAAAACTATTCACATCCCTAGAATATACTGAAGACTCTCTGTTGCATAGAAGCCATTACAGATATATACAATTGTGAGTGTATCATCTACTACTGGTTATTTATCCAGCATACCCTGTCTACTCACTACCTATAGTCTCTCTCTATAGCTCTGCCACCCAGAGATCGCAGTTCCAGTATCTGAAGGACTTCAGCCCTGCCGGGCACAATCAGCTCACTACTGCCACCTCTGGTGGTTCTACTTCCTGTCTAATAAAGAACTATCTGTGTCTCCATACTCCAGCCTAGCCGGTGGTCCCTCTCAGGATATCCTCCTGGGGGCGCTGTCACTCTGCCATCGGCCCAAGGATTCACCAATTTACATTAAAGTGTTTATCCTTACACTACTAGAGCGGTATCATAACAGACTGCCACTCTGTGAGGAGCCAACCCACAACAGATCACTAACTCCATCTACAAAGTACAACGACTGCTGGCTACTCCCCTCGGGGGAGCAGATTCCATAACAGATTGCTACTCCTCCTCTCTGGAGGAACAGATCTATATCAGGTTGCTATCTCCTCCCCTCTGGAGGAGCTGATTACTAACAGATTGATAAATCCTCCCCTCTGGGGAAGCAGATCCATAACAGATTGCTACTCCTCCCCTCAGGA
>NW_021821426.1:0-13990 GCF_901001135.1 Rhinatrema bivittatum | reverse complement strand
GAGCTGATCGATAACAGATTGCTAGCTCTTCTCCTCTGGGGGGAGCAGATCCATAACAGAAGTACAGTCTTGATGTGATCTTGATGTGATTCCAGGTCTTTAGAGAATATCAAGATGTCGTCCCAGGTACACGTCAACATAGGAGTATAGGAGATCTCGGAGAATCTCATTCATGAGGCATTGAAAGATGGTAGGGGCATTACATAGGCCGAAGGGCATCACGATGTACTTGTAGTGATCATCCCCTCATGTTGAATACTGTTTTCCAAATATCTTCAGGTTGGATATGTACAAGATTGTATGTGCCCCTCAGGTCTAGCTTGGTAAATATTTGAGACCCTTGAAGGTGGGTCAAACAGTTCGCTGATGAGGGGCAACAGATATCGGTCTTTGCAGGTTTATGGCGTTTAAACCCTCTATAATCAATACAAGGGCGTAACCCTCTGTCTTTTTTTTTGACGAAGAAAAACTCCGCTCCGGCGAGAGAGTCCGAAGGTCTAATGAACCCCTTTTCTATGTTTTCTTCAATATACTCAGAAATGGCTAGGGTTTCTGGACAATTTAAAGGGTAGGTTCTGCCCTTGGGAGGCATGGTGCCTGGCAGAAGTTCTATGGGGCAATTCAATTTGCATAGTGGAGGTAATGTGTTGGCTTTCTGCTTCGAGAAGACGTTCTCAAACTCGGAGTAATGGGCTGGCAGCCCGGTAAGGGTAGTGGTTCTCAGGGACAGTTACTGCTGGGAGATACTAGTCATAGACAGGTCTTCTGGATTTAGGACCCCATTGCACCAATAGAATTGAGGTTTGTGGATCTGGCGCCCAGGGCAGCCCCAGGATGACTGGATGGGTTGAATGCTTTTTAGTATGTAGAAAGGACATCTCCTCTTCGTGCCCCACAGTGAAATGGATGGCCACCGTTCAGTGGGTGATGAGTCCAGGAAGGTGTTCCCCTTGAATGGATGAGATGCGAAGAGGTATCTCTAGGGGTTGTAGAGGAATGTTCAGTAGCTTGACGATGTCATCCATAATGAAGCTGCCGCTTGCCCCTGTGTCGACAAGGGGCAGTGGTGGTGAAGGAGTGAGAATCGATGCTATAGCGAGACTGGAAGTAGAAGTGGGGGCCGGGTGACAATAGCACCCAAGCTCGGGACCTCCGCGGGCTCAGACGTTGCAGTTTCCCAGTCAGACCGGGCAAGACTGCCAGAGATGTCCAGAAGCACCACAGTAAGGCAGAGAGACCTTCCTTCCTCCCGACGTAGATGCCTCAGTCGGAGATAGTCACCCACGGTTAACCTGCATAGGTTCCTCAGCCGGAGATGATGATACCGATGGCACCTGGAAGGCGGGCTTTCAGTATGCCTTGGGCTTGGAGTAGGAAATCAGGAGGCCTTTACTTCTAGGCGCTTCTGCCGGAGTCGATGGTCGATCCTCCCAGCGAGGGAGATCAGGTCTTCTAGATCCGTGGGAGTCTCACGGATGGCAAGTTCATCTTGAGAGCATTGGAGAGACCATCTAGGACGACGGCTAGCAGACAGCCCTCTTGCCACCCGAGCTCAGTAGCCACCGTGTACTCAGAGAGGGTTCTCGACCCTTGACGAAGGTGGAGGAGGTTATGACTGGCTATGGCTTGATGGCCTGGGCCTCCGAAGGTCTGCTTGAAGACCATGACGAACTCTGATAACTGGGACAGCATGGGATCAGTGTTCCCACAATGGGGAGGCCCATGGTAGCGCCTTTCCCTCCAAGCGGGGGAAAGGATATGAAGGTTACCTTTGTGGTCTCCTTCAGGAGCAAGGAGGGTTTTGCAGTGCAAATTGCATGAAGTACTGATTCAGGAAGCCTCGACAGAGGCGTGGATCCCCGTTTAAATTGAGGAGGTTCAGGAAGAGCCAATGATGATCTGGGTAACAGAGAAGCCGATTAGGCCCATGGGATTGGCCAGGGCTGTATTCTTGCAGCTGGAAACGGAGTAGTTCTTCAGCTGAAGAGGCCAAAGATTCCAAGGCTTATTGTATGTTCTTGGACAGTTGTGGCCCAAACCTGCTAGGCCTGGGACGTGGGGGATTCCGTCGAGTCCATGGGACTTGGCAACCTGTTGCACCTGGAGGTGGACCCTTTGTCCTGAGGCAGTGAAGAGCAGCTTCCTGGATGGACCAGGAAGCACCTGTCACCAGGGGGCGGAGCACAGGAGGAGACAGAGGCTAGCTGGAGCTTCACCACTGGAAGCCCGAGGTTCCCCCGGATGGAGCCCTTGGGGGACCCGGGCCGTTTGGACTTAGGTGGGCCTCACAGGGTCTCCTGGAAAGGAAGTGGAGAGGTGTCCCCCACCAAGATCAAGGGTGCGTGGTCGATGTCGAGATTGGAGGCTTGGGGAATCAAGGAAGGCCAGAACAGTGTCTGCGATGACAAGGCTAGGAGCAGGGCCAGGCTAAGGAAACATGGTCAGTGGGTAGCAAGGGTTCAAGTTCAAAAGGTCAGTCTGAGAGTAGTTAGCCAAAGCAGAGGTCAAGTTCCCAAAGGTCAATCCAAGAGTAGTCAGCCAAGCAGGGATCAGGTTCCAGAGGTCAGACGTGGGTAAGGAGCAGGCAGAGGTCAGTATCCGGGCAGTGGTCAGCATAGTCAAGGAACAGGCAGAGGTTAGTACCAGAGAGTCAGTCCAAGAGGTACTACCTGAGGGGATGCAGGAACAGACAGACGCTGGAACAGGAGGATGCTGGAACAGGAGGACACTGGAACAGACTGGAACAAGACTGTATCAAGACCGGAACAAGCGATGAGACACTGAGGCAAACTAATACACACACAGTGTCGACCAGATTGCCAAGGCAAGGGAGTGCAGGCAGGAACTTCCTGATATTATGTGCTCAATCAGGGCGCGCCGGGGAGCCTGGTCCACACCCCGGCCCTTTAAGAGGCCGGGCAGTCCGCGCGCGCATGCCTAGGGGCGGGGCCGATGCCACGGAGGACGCTGAGCTCTGTTGTGAGGCCTGGTACTTTGAGGAAGCCCCGGCAACTGCCACCGCAGGACGCCGAGGCCTAGAGGAGCTAGCTGCAGCCGCAGGAGAGGCCAACTCAGGACCCTGCCGAGGAGTTGGGAAGGTGAGCAGGCCCGTGTGCGGGCCGAGTGCGGATGGGACGCGCAACACTTTTCATTGTAACAATATTCTTTTGTAATTCTCTATGTATTTCTTCATACCCCAAAACATTTTCTTAAAAAAGATGCCCTGCTGATAATTCTTGTGGGTGCTTCCAGGTCTGTTCTGATAGGAGGAATGAAGTATAAATAGTTTAATAAATAATTAATTCATAATAAGTATATTTTCTTCACATCTGTAATATAATAGCCTCCAAATTTGGGGCATAAACATATGAGGTTAACATTGTAATTGAAAAATCAGTGAATCTTGCTTTATCGATATCCGATGTAATACAAAGGGCTATTATATATCTTTAAAAATATTACATCATCATCCTCCATAATGCAAGACAAAGCAAATAGTGGTGGACTATAATATATCAACGCTATTAAGATGCATCACTGAATCAGACTTTGTGTAGTGACTGAAATGAAGGAAGATCATTTGTTAGCGAGTATAAAGCAGAAGAGGAATCCAGTGCTGGTAAGTAAACAGAAATAGATTAACTTCAGCAGATGAATTGATCTTTTTGCAGGGATTTCATTAAGCATCAATCTCTGACTATAGTCAATACTAAGCTTTAATGTACACAGGGAACAAAGTGCACCACCTTACTGTAATGTAAGAACATCCCTGGGATGCATCTACAGACAGGTTTTCTTTTCCTGTCTGCCTTTGGCCTTTGATTTCTATTCATACTGCCAATACTCAACTGAATGCTGTCACTGGGGCGATTCCTCACTTCCAAAAAGCTTATGCCATAGTGGAATCTATGTCCATACTAAGGAATCTATGTCCAAAAGGGCTCTAATGCAAATCTCATGGGAAAAGTTCACTTTCCCTCAAATGATTAGCGCTTTAGCTGCTAAAGTGTTAATTACATATTCATTGCACCTATCAGTAGTGCAATAAGCGTATGATAATTACTTTAGCTTTAGATCACACCTTTAGATCACACCTTTTCACTAATAGCTCAAGGCAAGTTACATTCATGGTGTAAATTTGTATCTAAATAATCATTTTTTCATAAAATTAAGCATTAAACCAGTATATAATAAAGAATTTTAACCTCAAAAAACAGGTTTTGGGTAGAGGGGCAACTTGATGGTGATAGAAAAAAGGCTCATGGGACTCCCGAACCCTCCTGCTGGAGACCAACAGGCTGTTCCTAGGACCCATATGCACCATGCAAATCCTGAGTCTTAAAGATCATTATGCCTAATTATGTCTATAAGACTAAATGGGCATAGCTAGCTGTCAATTTGGATTGCTCACTAGCAGTGTATGTTTAAAAAATGAAAAAAAAAAAAATCAGTAAAACTAAACCATGACACAGGATATGTATGTCTTATTTTCCATATCTGGTCATTTATATTTCCACTCTTTAGAGGTAGATAATGATTAAGTTATGTGTAGGACATTTTCTCATGAGGAAATCTTAGTCCAGCTTGTATTAAACATATATTTATGGATCTTTTCAAATGTCGTAACAAAGTGAAGTAAAAGGAAATGAAGTTATCTTGAGAGTTATATCACCATTGCTTGTTTTCTTTGACATCTTCAGTTATGAATAATTAATCATTGGCAAGCTAATTTGATGACTGCAGTTCTGATCCCAGCATACTGGTTGGCAGGGTACCAGAGCTGTGGTTATCACTCCCATTTTTGAAATGATAATTTAGCAGGAATGAAAAGTGGGGAGCTTTCTTCCATGATTTGTCACCCCAGTGTGTCGAGTGATAGCTCACCATTTCTCAGGAATGCAAAGTCTATATAATGAAAGGCACTAGAGGTCTTAGGAGGATTTAACTATGTGATGCCACGGGAGATCATTCAGTTAACGATCCAGTTTGTATCCCTGTTGACAAGCTCATAAGAGATACAATGGAATGCCATATAATCATGAAGCTTATTTTTATATGCAGGAAATACAAGAAACCTTCAAAAGTTGTGCAGTATGAAGTGTACTGACTGTGAAAGGACAATGTTTCAGACACAATGTTTGCTAAGAGCAATGTCTGATTATCTCTTAACCTGTATTGGAAACAGTGACTTCATTTACAAATGGTCACAAAAGTGCCGAGTCCAATCCAACTCCACACCAGCTCTGCCTCGCACTATGCCTCATCTCAGTTTGCTTAAAAGTCCATGCGTAACTGGGTTACATGCATACTTTTACACACACTCAGCCCCCATTTAAATGGTAGAGGTGGCATTTGCACGCACCTGCATATGTACATATAAAATTGTGTGCACATCCGCATATAGCCTATTTTATAGCATGTGCACATATATTTATTTATTTATTTATTTATTTATTTATTTAAAAACTTTTATATACCGGTATTAGTATGCATACATCATACCGGTTTACAATGTAACTTTAAAGGTAGAATGAAATTTACAATGAACAGGGAGGGGCGACCAAGGAGGAGTATACAAAGAGCAGGAGGTGGAGGAATTATAAAGCAATAAATAAAACTGCCAACGGACTATTTACAGGAATATACAAGGCGTAGGCAAGATACTTGCAGAAGTCGGTTGTACTTAATCAGGGTAGGCTTGTCGGAAGAGCCATGTTTTTAAGTTTTTTTCTGAACTTGGCGTAACATGGCTCTAGCCTGAGAGTGGTAGGGAGGGCGTTCCATTGTTAGGGCCTGCAATGGATAGTGCACGGTCCCTAGTAGAGGAGAGGTTGGGCTTTTTTCAAAGGGGGAATGGAGAGGGTGCCTTTGTTGACAGTGCGAGTGGGTCGTTCAGTGCGTATAGGACGAAAGGGTTCATCCAACCAATTGGAATTGTGCGAGTGGATGGACTTGTGCACTATGGTTAGAATTTTGAAGAGGAATTCGGGATGCGATGGGGAGCCAGTGGAGTTCTTTGAGTATTGGGGTAATGTGATCAGCTTTCCTTGAGTTGGTGATGACCCTGGCGATGGCATTCTGGAGCATTTGTAAGGGCTTGGTGGTGGAGGAGGGTAGGCCAAGGAAGAGGGCATTACAGTAGTCCACTTTGAGGAAGGGTGGCTTGGACGACGGTGCGGAAGTCATGATAGTGGAGGAGGGGTCCTGAGTTTCTTCAGGATGTGAAGCTTGAAGAAACCTTCTTTGAGGATGGAGTTGATCTGTTTTTTTGAGATTGAGTTGTTGATCTATGATAACCCCAAGGTCTCTTACTGTGGGTTTGGGGTGTTATGACGTTGAAAGCTGGATCGTTGGAGATCGGTGGTTTGGGAGGGAGGTGAGGAGAGATAAGGAGGCAGCTCTGTTTTGGAGGAGTTTAGAGGCGAGGTGGATGTTGGTGAGGAAGTCATTGATGTTGGCAAGACATGTGTTCCAGAAGGCAAGGGCATCTGAGAGAGAGTTGTGAATGGGAATGACGATTTGAACGTCATCTGCATAGAGGTAGAATTTGAGGGCCGAGGTCTGTGAGGAGCTGACATAGAGGTGTGAGATAAATGTTGAAACGGGTGGAGGAGAGGGAGGAGCCTTGTGGGACACCTTGAGACAAGGGATAGAGTGTGGAGTTGGCGTTTCCTATCTTGACGGAGAACTTTCTGTTAGATAAGTAGGATTTAAACCATAGTAGGGCTAGGCCTGAGATGCCTATTTCGGATAGCCGGTTGATGAGGAGGTTATGGTTTGATGGTATCAAAGGCAGCTGAGATGTCGAGTAGGGCGAGGAGGTAACAGTTGCCTCGGTCCATGCCTATGAGTAAGTGGTCCGTGAGGGAGAGCAGGAGGGTTTCTGTATTGAGGTATTTACGGAAGCCGTATTGGGCTGGATGCAGAATGTTGTTGCTTTCTAGATATTCTGTAAGTTGGATGTTTACAATCTTTTCCATAATTTTGGATAGGAAGGGCAGGTTAGAGATAGGGCGGAAGTTTAGCGGGGTCTTTAGGGTCTAGTGTTGGTTTTTTTAGGAGGGGCTTGACAATAGCTTGTTTAAGAGCATCTGGGGACAGAGCCTGAAGAGAGGGAGGAGTTTATGATGTCTGCGATGGGTTTGGATATAGTGTTCGGGATGGAGAGGAGGGATTTTGTGGGAATGGTGTCTGAAGGGTGGGAAGCTGGTTTGAGTTTTCTGAGAATAGATTCCACTTCTTTAGCGGAAGTCAGAGGTCAAGGGTTTGGAGGGTGGGTGAAGTGGGGGAAGGTTGGAGGGAGGGGGAAGGGGAGGTGGATGGAGAAGGGTGTTGAAATCTGCGGAGGATGTTGGTGATTTTGTGAGGAAATACTGGGCGATTTCTTCGCTCTTAGTGGAGGCATCATTCTCAGGGATAGTGGGCTGAGAGGATTTGGTGAGGTTGGCAACATAATTGAAAAGGGCTTTTGGGTTTGTACATGTATAGATATATAGATGTGTGTTATAAAATGGCTGCATCCTTTGGCACAAGCCAGCATATGTGCATACATGTACATCTGCGAGTCTGTTTAAAAGTTACCGTCAAAGCTCTTTTGGATTACTGCACCCCAGATTAATGACTCTGCACTGCTTGGCAATGAATCCCAGCTGCCAATCTTCGATCACTCTTCAAGCATTCTTAAATCAATTTCATTCTCTCAGGCATTTTTCTCTGTTGTAGATCTTAGTATCAATCACCACAAAGAGACAAACTTTACCTTCTTTCCCTTCTGCAATGTTGATCACAAAGGTATTGAACACAACTAGTCCCTACACCGATCCCTGTGGCACTCCACTTAAAACAGTTTTCTCTTCAGAGTAGGTTCCATTTACCATTAAACTGTCTCCTATCAGTCAACTAGTTTGTAATCCACACCACCATCTTGGCATTTTACTACCAAGCTTCTCATTTTATTCAACAGCCTCCTTTGCAGGACTGTATCAAAAACTTTGCTGAAATCCAAGTAAATCACATTGAGTGCTCTTCCTTGATCCAATGCTCTAGTCACCAAATCAAAATAATCAATCAGATTTGTCTGAAAGGAACATCCCCTGGTGAATCCATGCTCTTCGGGTCCAACAACCCACCAAATTGTAGATAGTTCACTATCCTTTCCTTTAGCAGAGTCTCCATTAATTTTCCCACCACTGAGGTGAGGCTAACCACCTTTGGTTTTCCCAGTTTCCTCTCTACTACCACTCTTATGAAGTGGGACCACCACTGCTCTTCTCCATGACACCACTCCCATTTCCAGGGATCTATTGACAGGTCCACCAGCACATCTCTGAGCTCCCTCGGTATCTTGGGATTTATCTCATCCAGTCCCATGACCTTCTCCACTTTCAATTTGCCTAGCTCTTCTCATACATTCTCTTCTATCCCATCCCCAAAGTCTTCTTTAGTGAACACTGACTGAAGTATTGTTTAATATTTCTGCCATTTCTTTGTTTCTCTCCACCCCATTGCTCTGTATCACCTTTCAGTTTCACTAAGGCACTTCTGGCCTCCCTTCTTCTCTGATATATTTTTAAAAGAATTCTCACCTCGCTTTACCTCTTTGGCAATCCTCTCTTCCACTTGACCGATTGCTTTCCTTACTTCTTTCATTGTCTCCTTCAGTTTTAACGATATTCTTCCCTGTGTTCCTCTTTTTGGGATCCTCTATACTTGTACACTGTTCTTTTTTCATTTATTTTTTCATCCACCTCCTTAGAGAATCAGATCATTTTCTTTTTTCCTCTTATACTTGTTTACTTTTCTAACATATATATATATATATATATATATATATTTGTTGACTTTGAGATAATTCCTTTTCATTTGGCCCACTGTTGTTCCACCTAAACACATATATACCCTCACGTGACATTCGCTCAGGGGAGTCTACAAGGAGGAGAAGGCCTGGAATCAGATGGTGCTTTGGCCAGTTCTGGCTCATCCATTCTATTGATACTGGGAAGGATAATCTGCCACCCTGACTCCAGAAGGCATCCACATCTGACCTAGTGTTGGGTCAGGGCCAGCCTTAGCCTCAGTTGTGCCTTATGCAGGTTGCTCTGAAGATATGTGAGTGGTAGGTCTTTCATAAAGAACTGAGAAGTGGGTAGGGGCTCTCCAAATCTGTGCTAGCCCCAGAGGCAGGGGTGTAGTGACTGCCGAAATTGGTGGTGCACCAGAAAATTTGCTGCTGCTGCCAGAGTTCCTAGAATACAGTCCACTCTCCTACATTACTTGTGAGCACTACTTTCTTTGATGCAAAAAGCCTAACAATTTTATGCTCACAGCAACCCAATCCTCAGAGGGAAAATGAGCTAAATCCATCCCTTAAAATTATTGCCTAATCTACTAATAGCATTTACAATACAATATGTGAATGAAAAAAATATTTTCTACATTCATACCATTTTCTGCATGCAAATGAAATTAGTAAAGAGCAAACTTCTGTTTAATATAGAATGGGAAGAGAAGACCATATGCTGTAAAAAACAGTGATGATAAAGTTATTAATGTCACAGCAAAAGAATTCAAGTTACACAGAACTGGACCTTTAAAATACAGACAAATCCTCACAAATACAAACCAGAAATCTGCCAACAAAACTATACTGGAAACCAGAAGCCCCACTATAGTATTATTTCCTCCATAAATCATCAAGCAATAAAATCAAGAAATATAAAAAATCATTCATAATATTAAAAACCATACTAATAAAAATAAATGTCAACACAGCCATGAACAATCCAACATTTAAAAAATTTGCATAAATTTGTTCTTGTAATTCACAAACATTAATAAACTATTTCAAAATACCCTGATGAATAAAACATTCAATAATTTAAAATGTGTCTTTATCATTCCCCCCCAAAAAAACAAGGAAAAATGTTTCAAAACAATAGAATATCAAATATAACCCAATAATTAAAACTAATAGGATAAAATAATCTCCTGCTCTTCCATAACTGCTTCACTTTTTTGAAGGAGTTAATAAACATGGATAAAGGTGAACCAGTAGATGTAGTATACTTGGACTTTTCAGAAAGTGTTTGACACAAATTCCTCATGAGAAGCTTCTAGGAAAAGTAAAAAGTCATGGGATAGGTGGCGATGTCCTTTCGTGGATTGCAAACTGGCTAAAAGACAGGAAACAGAGAGTAGGATTAAATGGACAATTTTCTCAGTGGAAGGGAGTAGACAGTGGAGTGCCTCAGGGATCTGTATTGGGACTCTTACTTTTCAATATATTTATAAATGATCTGGAAAGAAATACGATGAGTGAGATAATCAAATTTGCAGATGACACAAAATTGTTCAGAGTAGTTAAATCACAAGCAGATTGTGATAAATTGCAGGACGACCTTGTGAGACTGGAAAATTGGGCATCCAAATGGCAGATGAAATTTAATGTGGATAAGTGCAAGGTGATGCATATAGGGAAAAATAACCCATGCTATAATTACACAATGTTGTGTTCCATATTAGGTGCTACAACCCAAGAAAGAGATCTAGGCGTCATAGTGGATAACACATTGAAATCGTTGGTTCAGTGTGCTGCGGCAGTCAAAAAAGCAAACAGAATGTTGGGAATTATTAGAAAGGGAATGGTGATAAAACAGAAAATATCATAATGCCTCTGTATCGCTCCATGGTGAGACCGCACCTTCTGGTCGCCGCATCTCAAAAAAGATATAATTGTGATGGAGAAGGTACAGAGAAGGGCTACCAAAATGATAAGGGGAATGGAACAGCTCCCCTATGAGGAAAGACTAAAGAGGTTAGGACTTTTCAGCTTGTAGAAGAGATGGCTGAGGGGGGATATGATAGAGGTGTTTAAAATCATGAGAGGGCTAGAATGGGTAGATTGAATTGGTTAATTACTCTTTCGGATAATAGAAAGACTAGGGGGCACTCCATGAAGTTAGCATGGGGCACATTTAAAACTAATCGGAGCAAGTTCTTTTTTACTCAACGCACAATTGAACTCTGGAATTTGTTGCCAGAGGATGTGGTTAGTGCAGTTAGTATAGCTGTGTTTAAAAAAGGATTGGATAAGTTCTTGGAGGAGAAGTCCATTACCTGCTATTAGGGATGTGCAGAGCAAAAGTTTATGTTCATAAGTCCATAAGTCGAAAGGGGGGGTCAATTTCGGTCAATATGGACATATGGAGAATTCCATAAGTTGAGTCTATGTCCATACGTGCAAATAAAAATTTAAACCCCCCCCCCCTCCTTAACCCCCCCCCCCCCCCCAAGACTTACCAAAACTCCCTGGTGGTACAGCAGGGAGTCAGGACGCCATTTCTGAACTCCTTTGTGAGGAGCACGTGACGTCGGCGTCACGTGATTCCCCGCGCGATCGCTCCGGGGGACCCTCGTTGCACCCAAAAGGAACTTTTGGCCAGCTTGGGGGGGATTAAGGAGGGTGAGGGATTTAAATTTTTATTTAGGATCAACAATCGCGATTTCCAACTTATTCAACATAGCTATGTTGAATAAGTTGGAAATCCGATCGTTTTCGCCTCATCACTTTTTTAAGTTAAAAAAAAAATAAGTTGCGTTTTACATTTAAGTTCAAAACGAATGCACACCCCTACCTGCTATTAAGTTCACTTAGAGAATAGCCACTGCCATTAGCAATGGTAACATGGAATAGACTTAGTTTTTGGGTACTTGCCAGGTTCGTATGGCCTGGATTGGCCACTGTTGGAAACAGGATGCTGGGCTTGATGGACCCTTGGTCTGACCCAGTATGGAATGTTCTTATGTTCTTATGACCTTTCGATTTCCACTCACCCTGAGATTATCATAGATTGGGGGAGGTAGGAGATCTTTCTCATTCACACACACATACTAAAACATATACATACTCCCTCTCTCATATACATGCCAATGCTCTCACACATACTCCCTCTCTCTCTCTCACATACACAGACCCTAGAACACTAGTACACCACCTACTGGGCGAACAGACAAGCCAGACTGCTACAAATCCCTACACAGAAACTTCATGCTAGTCGAAATACTGTACTTTTGTTACACATGAGCATCATAGACAGACCCTTACCTAATACAGAATAAGGGACTACAAATTAGAAACAGAAACATGCAGGCAAAGCTGAAATGGAAATCCAGAAGTAAACAGACACTGTGAACTCTGGAACACTGAAGAAAAAAGCAAAATACATATATATAAGAAATGCACATTCCCAAAGATGGCATATTCCAATTGCTGAAAGACCATTTAATTTTTACCTTTGTTGTCTGATCTTATTTTTCTATATGGTTAGTTCCAGTCTTTTTTCCCCTTGTCTATGTTTTCCTTATTCCTTTTCCAGGGTCTCTTGAATATTTGTTTCTTCTCCTGTCTTCTTTCCTTCCACCATACACCCATAGGCTCTCTCTCACATGCACACTCTCACACACAAGCTTTCTCTCATACAGAATCCCACTCTTGCATATTCTCTCTCACATACACATAGTATCCAACTCTCATATCCTCTCTCTCACATGCAGGCTCTCACTCTCACATGCTCTCACACGCAAGCGTCCAATCCCACATACACACAAGCTCTCACTCTTGCATGCTTTCATTCATACAAAGGCTCTCACTCCCACAAACAAACATACACACAGCCTCATATGCTACGTCACACACATACCCCCTCAGACACACTAGGCTCTCTCTCTTACATGCTCTCTCACACAGAGACACATAGGCTCTCACATGCAGGCTCCCACTCCCATATCTATGTAACACACAGGCTCTCACTCTCACATGCAGGCTACCACTTTCTCACATACACAGGGACAGATTTTTATACGAGCACATCGGGGGTGCATTTGTGCACGCTACCCGGCACACACAAATGTACACCCAATTTTATAACATGCGCGCTGCCGCACACATGTTATAAAATCTGGGGTTGACGCACGCAAGGGAGTGCACACTTGTGCACCTTGCGCGCGCCAAGCCCTAGGCGCGCCAAGCCCTAAGCGAGCCCCGATGGCTTTCCTCATTCCCTCCAAGGCCACTCCGAAATTGGAGCAGCCTCGGAGGGAACTTTTCTTCTGCTCCCCCCCACCTTCCCCTCCCTTCCCCTATCTAACCCACCCCCTAGCCCTACCTAAATCCCCCCTACCTTATTTCAAGGAGTTTGGCCTGCCTTTGACCGGTGTAACTTGGCGTGCTGGCCAGCTGCCGGCGCGTGAACCTCCGGCACAGCCACTGTGCCGGAGGCCTCGGTCCCTGCCCCCAGATTGGCACCCCACCCATGCCCCTACCCACGCCCCCGCCCACGCCACTTTTTCAAAGCCCCGAGACAAACGTGCATCCCGGGGCTTGCCCGTGCCGCTGAGCCTATGCAAAATAGGCTCAGCACATGCAGGGGGGGGAGGTTTAAAGGGTTATACATGTATATTATGTGCGTAACACTTTGAAAATCTACCCACAGATGCTCTCACTCTCACATGCTGTCTCTCACACGCAGGCTTCCATTCCCCCCAGATACATTCTCTCTTACACAGCTCCATATTGCCACACAATCACACAGGCTCCTACTCCCATACATTCGTACACACACACACACAGGCTCTCATTCTCACATGCAGGCTCCCACTCCCACACATCCATATGCTCCCTCACATCCATATGCTCCCTGTATGTCACACACACACTCTCAGGCAGGCTTCCATTCGCATCCCCTCCCCCCCCCCCGCAAGCAGGCCCCCATTATCTCACACACACACCAGCATTCTCCCATTCACACAAACACACACACTACCAGGTAGGATACCATTCACTCACATACACAAAGAAAACATAGGCAATCTTCCCATTGGGTCCAGAAGACCACCAGCAGACCAATCCCACCGTAGACGAGAAGAGGAAGGAACCCATTCTCCCCCTGCTCCTAGTATGCCTGCAACACGCTATTCTAAACTCATGGAGCTA
>NW_021821425.1:44096-72015 GCF_901001135.1 Rhinatrema bivittatum | reverse complement strand
TCTTCTCTCCCGTTGGAAGCCAATCTCACAGGAGTATCAGGTGATTCTACCTCTCCCACCAACTGCCAGGGGAAGTCTAGATTGGTGGTTGGTCCCGTTGCACCTGGCTCGCGGAGTCTCGCTCGAGGTGCCCAATTGGGTGGTGGTGACCACCGATGCCAGCCTCGTGGGATGGGGCGCCGTCTGCGAACGAAGCGCCACGCAGGGGACATGGACACCAGCGGAGGCGAAGTGGCCGATCAATCGCCTGGAAACAAGGGCAGTGCGCCTAGCTCTTCAGCGTTTTCTCCCCTTGGTTCGGCACAGAGAGGTAAGGATTCTCTCGGACAACGCAACCACCGTGGCCTACATCAATCGACAAAGGGGGACGAGGAGCAAGCATGTCTCCCTCGAGTCAACGCTCCTGATGGCGTGGGCAGAGAGTCATCTCGTCCGGATTGCGGCCTCTCACATCGCCGGGGTGGACAACATTCAGGCGGACTACCTGAGTTGTCAACAGCTGGACCCCGGAGAATGGGCTCTCTCCGACGAGGCGATGCACCTCCTCGTCCGCCGTTGGGGGACCCCGCGCCTGGACCTGATGGCGACCTCCCTCAACGCCAAGGCGCCACGCTTTTTCAGTCGCAGGAGAGAGCGCGGCGCGGAGGTGGTGGATGCCCTAGCTCTTCCATGGCCGTCAGATCAGCTGCTCTATGTCTTTCCTCCTTGGCCTCTAGTGGGAAAGGTTCTCCGCAGAATAGAACACCATCGAGGGACCGTGATTCTCGATGCCCCGGAGTGGCCCCGTCGTCCATGGTTCACAGATCTTCTTCACATGACGGTGGACGGGCCGATTCGACTGGGTCATCTTCCTCATCTACTGCACCAGGGGCCGGTATTTTTCGAGCAGGCAGAACTCTTCTGTCTTGTGGCATGGGTTTTGAACGGCACCGCCTCCGCCGCAGAGGCTACCCGGAGGCAGTGATCTCAACTATGCTGCAGTCCCGTAAACCTTCCACCTCCGTTGCCTATGTTCGAATCTAGAAGGTCTTTGAGGTTTGGTGTTCCAACCAAGGGGCCCCGCCCACGGAGGCGACGGTCCCAATGATTCTCCAGTTTCTACAGGATGGCCTGGATAAGGGCCTCGCCTATAATTCACTCCGTGTCCAGGTGGCAGCCCTGAACGCCCTGGTGCAGAAGGACAGCTCACTTCCTCTTCAGCCGGATATCGCATGTTTTCTCAAGGGTGTCAAACACCTCGACCACCGGTCAGGGAGCCTTTTCCTTCCTGGTGCCTCAACCTGGTCCTACGGATTTTGTCGGGCTCACCTTTTGAACCACTTCGCGGGGCTACCATTAAGGACCTGACTCTCAAGACGGTTTTTCTTGTAGCCATCTGTTCCGCCCGCCGCATCTCGGAGCTGCAAGCTTTGTCCTGCAGGGAACCGTATCTTTGATTCTCGGACTCGGGAGTCTCCCTTCGTACGGTACTGTCCTTCCTCCCGAAGGTGGTGTCGTCCTTCCATTTGAATCAGACGGTGGAACTCCCAGCGTTCGCTCCAGAGGAACCAAGGTCTCTTCGTCATTTAGACGTCAAGCGTGCCCTGCTCCACTACCTGGAGGTTACAAATGACTTCCGGGTATCCGATCATTTGTTTGTTCTCTGGTCAGGTCCGAAGAAAGGGTCACCGGCATCGAAGACGACCATAGTGCGCTGGATAAAAGACGCCATTTCAGCGGCTTACATTGGAGCGGGACGGAGTCCGCCTCGGGGCATTTTAGCTCACTCTACGCGCTCACAAGCGGCGTCCTGGGCGGAATCTCGTTCCGTCTCTTCACAGGAAATTTGTTGTGCGGCGACGTGGAAATCGCTGCACACCTTCTCCAGACATTATCGGCTACACCTGGCACCGGAGTCCTCGGGACACTTTGGTAATCAGGTACTCCGAGCAGGTCTCTCAGGACCCCACCCGAATTTGGGAAGCTTGGGTACCTGCCACCATCTGGACTGATCCTGGTACGTACAGGGAAAAGAAAATTATTCCTTACCTGCTAATTTTTGTTCCTGTAGTACCATGCATCAGTCCAGACGCCCACCACTCTGGGTTTTTGGTTCCTGCTCGGGTTCTTACGTGTAGCTGTCATCCTGTCTTTATATGTCTCTTCAATATTTTCTTATCGATGTTCACAGCTCCTCACAAGTTGGCTGTTTTTGGCCTTGTTGGCCGTTTCTAGTTATATTTTCTGTTCCTTCATGGTTAAGGGTTCTTGATCCAAAATGTTTTTTGCTCTATTTGGGCTTTGCTATGCGTTATACTGAGCTCCAGCAGAGGGTGTACTGGTCTATATGGTGACGCCCTCAAGCTCTGTTCTGACTCCATCTGCTGGACGGGGGACATAACCCACCATCCGGACTGATCCATGGTACTACAGGAACGAAAATTAGCAGGTAAGGAATAATTTTCTTATATCAATGCCTGTACCGCAGATGGAAAGTAGGACATCAGGAAATGCTCACACATCTCCTTTCTTTCTCTTTCCGGTTCCACTCGTTCTGCAAACTTCAGCACCGGTGCAGCTACTCCCATCCCTCTTTCCACTGCTCCCTCTGCTCTCTCTCCTCTCCTCTACCCCATGCCTCCCCCTCCGCATCTCCCCTCCTCCCTCTCCCATCAATCTCCCGGAATTATCTCCTGTTCCCCCCTTCCATCTTTTTCTCCTTTGCTCCTTCCTGTTATTGTATCAACTCCTCCCACCCCTCCTTCCAATGCTCTCTCTGCTCTCCCTCCTCTCCCCTAGCCCATGCCTCCCTTCTCTATATCTTCCTTCTCCTTCCTCTCTGCCCACCTGCCTTTGCTGTTCTCTACTTTTCCTCCCCTTTCTCTGTCTTGTTTATGCTTCCCCTTTTCCTTTCCCTCACTTCTCCTTGACATCCCGTGTGTCTCTGGTCTGATTGCAGTGCATGCGCTTCGAAGAAAAAAAACCGGTAAGGAGACTTTGCAAACATCGCTTTGTGCCCTGTAATACTTTTAAAGGTCCTTGGTCAGTGGATTTGTCCGGCTGAGTTTGGAATTTAGCTGGACAAACCACAAAGTGTTAAAATTGTGGGCCAATGAATGGTTAACTTACCTGGATAAAAAGAGATGTCCGGGTGTGGGGCTTATGTTTAGTTGGGTAGCAGCCCTGACGTGAGCGAGATAAACTTACTCCTCTGTCTTTGGGTCTATCCAGCGGGAACTCGTACCTGGGTAAGTCCAGCTAACTTCCTGCTCTCTGCACCGCTGCATGGACCTATTAGTTTATAAATATAAATGAAGAAACATTTTGTTGGTATCCAGGGACTTCACAGTGCTAATCAGTGATTTCTCAGAGACGAGGAGTCCCTCAGAGCACAGGGAGTTACTGTCTGCCCTCTATAGTTACTCCAGTGAGCCATAGCAAATGGTTTAATCCACTCCCTACCCTAAACTAGGTCCTCCTCTGGGAAAAGGGACCCAGAAAAGGCAAAACAATAAACATAACGTCTGAGGAATCACTAAATAGCAGTCAAATGTTTATTTATTAGCACAATCTGTGGTCAGAAGACCTCCTGACTGATTCAGATGCTTGTTGGTTACTCCAGCTCTACCTGACAGAAAAACCTGAAAGAAGTGTGAGACTTGGTGCAGGACCCTGCTGATACCCAGCACTAACTTACCTGTCACTAATCATTCACAGAAGCAGTGCTAATAAATGAATGTTTGTTATTATATATAAGAAAAGGATTTACAGTTAACTCAAAAGGCTTGAAAAACTGGAAACAGCAAAACGGAAAGAAAAGGAACAGTAACTGCTGGTCCTTAACAGTTTGTCTGCAGAGTGAAATGCTGCATCCTTCCTAGTCAGATATGAGGGTCCTGTGCAACCTTTTCCTGTCACCCCACAGCTGTACTTCCCAGCTGAAACAGGTCTCTCTCTCTCTCTCTTTCTGCTAATTCCCACTCTCATTCTCTCAGCCCGTTCTATCCCTCTAACAGATCCTCAGCAGCAGTGCAATGTCTGCTGAAACGAGCATCTCTCTCTCAGTGTTACAGTCTCTCTCTCTCTCTTTCTGCTAATTCCCACTCTCATTCTCTCAGCCTGTTCTATCCCTCTGACAGATCCTCAGCAGCAGTGCAATGTCTGCTGAAACGAGCATCTCCCTCTCAGTGTTACAGTCTCTCTCTCTCTCTTTCTGCTAATTCCCACTCTCATTCTCTCAGCCTGTTCTATCCCTCTAACAGATCCTCAGCAGCAGTGCAATGTCTGCTGAAACGATCATCTCTCTCTCAGTGTTACAGTCTCTCTCTCTCTTTCTGCTAATTCCCACTCTCATTCTCTCAGCCTGTTCTATCCCTCTGACAGATCCTCAGCAGCAGGGCAATGTCTGCTGAAACGAGCATCTCCCTCTCAGTGTTACAGTCTCTCTCTCTCTCTTTCTGCTAATTCCCACTCTCATTCTCTCAGCCTGTTCTATCCCTCTGACAGATCCTCAGCAGCAGGGCAATGTCTGCTGAAACGAGCATCTCCCTCTCAGTGTTACAGTCTCTCTCTCTCTCTTTCTGCTAATTCCCACTCTCATTCTCTCAGCCCGTTCTATCCCTCTAACAGATCCTCAGCAGCAGTGCAATGTCTGCTGAAACGAGCATCTCCCTCTCAGTGTTACAGTCTCTCTCTCTTTCTGCTAATTCCCACTCTCATTCTCTCAGCCCGTTCTATCCCTCTAACAGATCCTCAGCAGCAGGGCAATGTCTGCTGAAACGAGCATCTCCCTCTCAGTGTTACAGTCTCTCTCTCTTTCTGCTAATTCCCACTCTCATTCTCTCAGCCCTGTTCTATCCCTCTGAACAGATCCTCAGCAGCAGTGCAATGTCTGCTGAAACGAGCATCTCCCTCTCAGTGTTACAGTCTCTCTCTCTCTTTCTGCTAATTCCAACTCTCATTCTCTCAGCCCGTTCTATCACTCTAACAGTTCCTCAGCAGCAGTGCAATGTCTGCTGAAACGAGCATCTCCCTCTCAGTGTTACAGTCTCTCTCTCTCTTTCTGCTAATTCCCACTCTCATTCTCTCAGCCCGTTCTATCCCTCTAACAGATCCTCAGCAGCAGGGCAATGTCTGCTGAAACGAGCATCTCCCTCTCAGTGTTACAGTCTCTCTCTCTCTTTCTGCTAATTCCCACTCTCATTCTCTCAGCCCGTTCTATCCCTCTAACAGATCCTCAGCAGCAGGGCAATGTCTGCTGAAACGAGCATCTCCCTCTCAGTGTTACAGTCTCTCTCTCTCTTTCTGCTAATTCCCACTCTCATTCTCTCAGCCCGTTCTATCCCTCTGACAGATCCTCAGCAGCAGTGCAATGTCTGCTGAAACGAGCATCTCCCTCTCAGTGTTACAGTCTCTCTCTCTCTTTCTGCTAATTCCAACTCTCATTCTCTCAGCCCGTTCTATCACTCTAACAGTTCCTCAGCAGCAGTGCAATGTCTGCTGAAACGAGCATCTCCCTCTCAGTGTTACAGTCTCTCTCTCTCTTTCTGCTAATTCCCACTCTCATTCTCTCAGCCCGTTCTATCACTCTAACAGATCCTCAGCAGCAGGGCAATGTCTGCTGAAACGAGCATCTCCCTCTCAGTGTTACAGTCTCTCTCTCTCTTTCTGCTAATTCCCACTCTCATTCTCTCAGCCCGTTCTATCCCTCTAACAGATCCTCAGCAGCAGTGCAATGTCTGCTGAAACGAGCATCTCCCTCTCAGTGTTACAGTCTCTCTCTCTCTTTCTGCTAATTCCCACTCTCATTCTCTCAGCCCGTTCTATCCCTCTAACAGATCCTCAGCAGCAGTGCAATGTCTGCTGAAACGAGCATCTCTCTCTCTCAGTGTTACAGTCTCTCTCTCTCTTTCTGCTAATTCCCACTCTCATTCTCTCAGCCCGTTCTATCCCTCTAACAGATCCTCAGCAGCAGTGCAATGTCTGCTGAAACGAGCATCTCCCTCTCAGTGTTACAGTCTCTCTCTCTCTTTCTGCTAATTCCCACTCTCATTCTCTCAGCCCGTTCTATCCCTCTGACAGATCCTCAGCAGCAGTGCAATGTCTGCTGAAACGAGTATCTCCCTCTCAGTGTTACAGTCTCTCTCTCTCTTTCTGCTAATTCCCACTCTCATTCTCTCAGCCCGTTCTATCCCTCTAACAGATCCTCAGCAGCAGTGCAATGTCTGCAGAAACGAGTATCTCCCTCTCAGTGTTAAAGTCTCTCTCTCTCTTTCTGCTAATTCCCACTCTCATTCTCTCAGCCCGTTCTATCCCTCTGACAGATCCTCAGCAGCAGTGCAATGTCTGCTGAAACGAGCATCTCCCTCTCAGTGTTACAGTCTCTCTCTCTCTTTCTGCTAATTCCCACTCTCATTCTCTCAGCCCGTTCTATCCCTCTGACAGATCCTCAGCAGCAGTGCAATGTCTGCTGAAACGAGCATCTCCCTCTCAGTGTTACAGTCTCTCTCTCTCTTTCTGCTAATTCCCACTCTCATTCTCTCAGCCCGTTCTATCCCTCTGACAGATCCTCAGCAGCAGTGCAATGTCTGCTGAAACGAGCAGCTCTCTCTCAGTGTTACAGTCTCTCTCTCTCTTTCTGCTAATTCCCACTGTCATTCTCTCAGCCCATTCTATCCCTCTAACAGATCCTCAGCAGCAGTGCAATGTCTGCTGAAATGAGTATCTCCCTCTCAGTGTTACAGTCTCTCGCTCTCTTTCTGCTAATTCCCACTCTCATTCTCTCAGCCCGTTTTATCCCTCTGACAGATCATCAGCAGCAGTGCAATGTCTGCTGAAACGAGTATCTCCCTCTCAGTGTTACAGTCTCTCTCTCTCTTTCTGCTAATTCCCACTCTCATTCTCTCAGCCCGTTCTATCCCTCTGACAGATCCTCAGCAGCAGTGCAATGTCTGCTGAAACGAGCATCTCCCTCTCAGTGTTACAGTCTCTCTCTCTCTTTCTGCTAATTCCCACTCTCATTCTCTCAGCCCGTTCTATCCCTCTGACAGATCCTCAGCAGCAGTGCAATGTCTGCTGAAACGAGCATCTCCCTCTCAGTGTTACAGTCTCTCTCTCTCTTTCTGCTAATTCCCACTCTCATTCTCTCAGCCCGTTCTATCCCTCTGACAGATCCTCAGCAGCAGTGCAATGTCTGCTGAAACGAGCATCTCCCTCTCAGTGTTACAGTCTCTCTCTCTCTTTCTGCTAATTCCCACTCTCATTCTCTCAGCCCGTTCTATCCCTCTGACAGATCCTCAGCAGCAGTGCAATGTCTGCTGAAACGAGCATCTCTCTCTCGGTGTTACAGTCTCTCTCTCTCTTTCTACTAATTCCCACTCTCATTCTCTCAGCCCGTTCTATCCCTCTGACAGATCCTCAGCAGCAGTGCAATGTCTGCTGAAACGAGCATCTCTCTCTCAGTGTTACAGTCTCTCTCTCTCTTTCTGCTAATTCCCACTCTCATTCTCTCAGCCCGTTCTATCCCTCTGACAGATCCTCAGCAGCAGTGCAATGTCTGCTGAAACGAGTATCTCCCTCTCAGTGTTACAGTCTCTCTCTCTCTTTCTGCTAATTCCCACTCTCATTCTCTCAGCCCGTTCTATCCCTCTAACAGATCCTCAGCAGCAGTGCAATGTCTGCTGAAACGAGTATCTCCCTCTCAGTGTTACAGTCTCTCTCTCTCTTTCTGCTAATTCCCACTCTCATTCTCTCAGCCCGTTCTATCCCTCTAACAGATCCTCAGCAGCAGTGCAATGTCTGCTGAAACGAGTATCTCCCTCTCAGTGTTACAGTCTCTCTCTCTCTTTCTGCTAATTCCCACTCTCATTCTCTCAGCCCGTTCTATCCCTCTAACAGATCCTCAGCAGCAGTGCAATGTCTGCTGAAACGAGTATCTCCCTCTCAGTGTTACAGTCTCTCTCTCTCTTTCTGCTAATTCCCATTCTCATTCTCTCAGCCCGTTCTATCCCTCTAACAGATCCTCAGCAGCAGTGCAATGTCTGCTGAAACGAGTATCTCCCTCTCAGTGTTACAGTCTCTCTCTCTCTTTCTGCTAATTCCCCACTCTCATTCTCTCAGCCCGTTCTATCCCTCTAACAGATCCTCAGCAGCAGTGCAATGTCTGCTGAAACGAGTATCTCCCTCTCAGTGTTACAGTCTCTCTCTCTCTTTCTGCTAATTCCCACTCTCATTCTCTCAGCCCGTTCTAGTCCCTCTAACAGATCCTCAGCAGCAGTGCAATGTCTGCTGAAACGAGTATCTCCCTCTCAGGTGTTACAGTCTCTCTCTCTCTTTCTGCTAATTCCCACTCTCATTCTCTCAGCCCGTTCTATCCCTCTGACAGATCCTCAGCAGCAGTGCAATGTCTGCTGAAACGAGCATCTCCCTCTCAGTGTTACAGTCTCTCTCTCTCTTTCTGCTAATTCCCATTCTCATTCTCTCAGCCCGTTCTATCCCTCTAACAGATCCTCAGCAGCAGTGCAATGTCTGCTGAAACGAGTATCTCCCTCTCAGTGTTACAGTCTCTCTCTCTCTTTCTGCTAATTCCCACTCTCATTCTCTCAGCCCGTTCTATCCCTCTGACAGATCCTCAGCAGCAGTGCAATGTCTGCTGAAACGAGCATCTCCCTCTCAGTGTTACAGTCTCTCTCTCTCTCAGAACTTAGCAGCAGGGTGAAGACATCGGTCCTGGGATTCATCCCCTCAGCTCCAGCTCCTGGTGCCAGTGGAACTCTGCCCTCTTAAACTGCTGCCCGGCTGAAGATCATCTGAATAAAAAAACCTTCTCTCAATATACCAGGCAAATAACAATTAAAACTCCTGCTCATCACCAAGAATAATTTTGCAAGTGCGTGGCTCGACTTTTGTGCTGTACCAGAGAGACATTTGAAATTCTGCTGACTCCGCCCCTCCAGGGTTTAAATACCACTGCCATCACTCCTTGTGGCCTCAGGGTCAGATTGTGAGCCCACTATGAATAGAGAAATAACTACAGTACCTGAATGTCATCCACTTTGAAGTGCTGAAAGTTGGAATATAAATAAAATTAAATTAAAAAAAACAGCTCAGGCTCCTGATTGATTTACCCCATGTAACCTCTACAGTACCGGGGGGCAGGGTTAGGTCGGCCATCATAAATGTAGATAGCTGGGTGGCTGATGAACGGAAGGACTGCCTGGTAACTTGCCTGCCTCTTGCGAAGGTGGCAGACCTCACACGTCACCCGGTGCTGCCTTGGATCAGAAAAGTCTCACGGTTGGAGAACATCATCTTGGTGTAGCAGGAAGTGATCCTGTAGCAAGGACCTGCTCTCCAGGTGATGCGTTGTCCTCTCGCACTGAGTACAAGACTCCTAAGGCCACTGCCCAGGAGGGAAGGGTTAGGTCGGCCATCATAAATGTAGATAGCTGGGTGGCTGGTGGATGGAAGGACTGCCTGGTAACTTGCCTGCCTGGTGCAAAGGTGGCGGACCTCACACGTCACCCAGATAGGATTATAGACAGTGCTAGGAAGGAGCTGGCAGCCATGGTACATATGGGCACCAACGACATAGGAAAATGTGGGAGAGAGGTTCTGGAAGCCAAATTTAGGATTTCAGGTAGAAAGCTGAAATCTGGAGCCTCCAGGGTGGCATTCTCTGAAATGCTGCCCATTCCAGGTGCAGGTCCTCAGAGGCAGGCAGAGCTCTGGGGTCTCAATTCATGGATGACACGATGATGCAGGGAGCAGGGATTCAGTTTTGTAAGAAACTGGGAAACCGAATGAAATCAGGCTGCTGGCACTAACTTTTAAAAAGGAGATAGAGCAGCTTTTAAACGGTTCGGAGGAATGTATCTTTGAAGGATACTAATGAATAGGAGAGCTATGGCATCCCAACAGAGAGGTTCCATTAAATGCAAACGTAGTCCATGTACCTGTAAGTAAAGAATCCAAATTATCCCTATCATCTGAAAGCAGGTTGTTAAAACAAGCAAAAACCACACTTTGAAATGTCTGTATGCCAATGCCAGAAGTCTAAGAAGTAAGATGGGAGAGTTAGTGTTTAGCAGTAAATGATGAGATTGACATAATTGGCATCACAGAGACTTGGTAGAAGGAGGATAACTAACGGGACAGTGCTATATCAGGATACAAATTATATCGCAATGATAGGATCAACTTGGAGGGTGTGGCACTTTATATCCAGGAGGCTATAGAGTCCAACAGTATAAAGATCATACAAGAGACTAAATACTCATTAGAATCTATATGGGTTGAAATCGCATGTGTGTTGGGTAAGAGTATAGTGATAGGAGTATACTACCATCCACCTGGCCAAAATGGTCAGATGATGAAATGCTAAGAGAAATCAGGGAAGCTAATCAATTTGGCAGTGCAGTAATAGGAGATTTCAATTACCCCAATATTGACTGGGTAAATGTAACATCAGGACTTGCTAGAGACAAAGTTCCTGGATGGAATAAACAACTGCTTCATGAAGCAATTGGTTCAGGAACCAACGATAGAGGGAGCAATTTTAGATTTAATTCTTGGTAGAACGCAAGATTTGGTGAGAGAGGTAACAGTGGTGGGGCCACTGGGCAATGGTGATCATAACGTGATAAAATTTGAACTAATGACTGGAAGGGGACAATATGTAAATCTACAGCTCTAACACTAAATTTTCAAAAGGGAAACTTTGATAAAATGAGCGAAATAGAAAAAAACTGAAAGGTGCAGCTGCAGAGGTTAAAAGTGTACAACAGGTGTAGACATTGTTTAAAAATACAATCTTATGGTGGCCCCAATTTCTCTGCTTGAAATTCAGGCAGCTATCAAGTTGTTACCGGAGGGTAATTGTCCTGGCCCCGATGGGTTCCCTACTGGTGGTGGGGGGCATTCCCTGGGCACTATGGCTGATGCTACGATCACTCTCATTCATAAAAAAAAAGTCACCCCTAGTATGCCTCACTGGCGCTCACAAATACAGGTTATTGCTGATCTGGAACAGCTACGATACAGTCTTAAGGGTAAGCATCCTAAATTTACCAGTACTTGGGGGCCATATCTTGATTATTTGAATGATACTTAAGCTAATTTGTGGTGCCACTTGGGGTTATTTTTTTATTTCCACTTCTATTGTCCCTCAGTCGTTTGCTCCCCTATGTACTCTCTTTTGCCATGTACCTCACTGCAATATGAGTTATTGCTTCTATGTACTTTTCTCTGTTTGTTTGGAAAAATATAAATAGTTATAACAATACAATCTTAGATGCGCAGTCCAGATGTCTTCCATGCATTAAAAAAGGTGGAAGGAAGGCAAAACGATTACCAGCAAGGTTAAAAGGTGAGCTGAAAGAGGCTATTTTAGCCAAAAAAAATCCTTCAAAAATTGGAAGAAGGATCCATCTGAAGAAAATAGGAAAAAGCATAAGCATTGTCAAGTTAAGTATAAAACACTGATAAGGCAGGCTAAGAGAGAATTTGAAATGATGTTGGCCGTAGAGGCAAAAAGTCATAATAAAAAGTTTTTAAAATACATCCGAAGCAAGAAACCTATATGGGAGTAGGTTGGATGACTGAGGGGTTAAAGGGGCTCTTAGGGAAGTTAAGGCCTTTGCAGAAAGACTAAATGAATTCTTTGCTTCTGTGTTTACCAATGATGATGCTGGGGAGATACCAGTTCTAGAGATGGTTTTCAAGGGTGATGAGTCAGATGAACTGAACCAAATCACGGTGAACCTAGAAGATGAAGTAGGCCTGATTGACAAACTGAAGAGTAGTAAATCACCTGGACCGGATGGTATACACCCCAGAGTTCTGAAGGAACTAAAAAATGAAATTTCAAATCTATTAGGTAAAATTTGTAACCTATCATTAAAATCATCCATTGTACCTGAAGACTGGAGGGTGGCCAATGTAACCCCAATATTTAAAAAGGGTTCCAGGGGCGATCCAGGAAACTATAGACCAGTGAGCCTGACTTCAGTGCCGGGAAAAATAGTGGAAAGTGTTCTAAAGATCAAAATCACAGAACATATAGAAAGACATGGTTTAATGGAACAAAGTCAGCATGGCTTTACCTAAGGGAAGTCTTGCCTCACAAATCATTTTTTTGAAGGGGTTAATAAACATGTGGATAAAGGTGAACCGGTAGATGTAGTGTATTTGGATTTTCAGAAGGCGTTTGACAAAGTCCCTCATGAGAGGCTTCTACGAAAACTAAAAAGTCATGAGACAGGAGGCGATGTCCTTTCTGGATTACAAACTGGTTAAAAGACAGGAAACAGAGAGTAGGATTAAATGGGCAATTTTCTCAGTGGAAAAGGATAAACAACTGGGCAGCCCCGGACGGGTTCCCATCAGTCCTGTCCTGGTTTCAGCGAATGGCCTTGTTTCTCCAACTGGAACGTTAGGACTTTGTACTGGGCAAGCGGAAGTCGGATAAACTGTACTGGGCCTGCTGGCAGGCTTGTGCTCTTCTGATGCCGACAGCTGTTCAAGAAGGGCTGCGGGCAAGTGGCTATGAGCCTGAGTGGTGCAACCCAGGGTCTCAGTAGGGGGAGGGGGATTAGGGGGTGGAGGGGGGAAGGGGAGGGAAGGGTGGTGTGTGGTGGTGTGAATGGCGTGTGGTGTGCATGAGGCAAAGTGAGGTGCAAATGTTAGTAGTAAGAGGGGAACTGGTATGGGGAGAACATAGAGAAACCAGATGGGCTGGAGTTATGAGGGAGGTCTCTGTTGTTGTTAGTTTGTTTAAACAATTTGTGTTGTATTGGATGTTCAGTATATTGCTTGTACCTACTGAGTGTGGGATTCACTGCCTGTCATGTATCCTCCCAATAAAAATTATTTTGAAAAAAAAAAAAAGGAAAAGGGTAAACAGTGGAGAGCCTCAGGGATCTGTACTTGGACCTGTGCTTTTCAATATATTTATAAATGATCTGGAAATGAATATGATGAGTGAGGTTATCAAATCTGCAGAGGATACAAAATTATTCAGAGTAGTTAAATCACAAGTGGATTGTGATACATTACAGGAGGACCTTGCGAGACTGGAAGATTGGGCATCCAAATGGAAGATGAAATTTAATGGGAAATAAACATTCCTGTAGTTACAGATGTTAGGTTCCATATTAGGAGTTACCACGCAGGAAAAAGATCTAGGCATCATAGTGGGTAATATATTGAAATCATCGGCTCAGTGTGCTGCGGCAGTCAAAAAAGCAAACAGAATATTAGGAATTATTAGGAGTGAATACAACAGAACATGTCAGAATGCATCTATATCACTCCATGGTGAGACCGCACCTTGAATACTGTGTACAATTCTGGTCACCACATCTCAAAAAAGATATAATTACAATGGAGAAGGAACAGAGAAGGGCAACCAAAATGATAAAGGGGATGGAACAGCTCCCCTATGAGGAAAGGCTGAAGAGGTTAGGGCTGTTCAGCTTGGAGAAGAGACGACTGAGGGGGGATATGACAGAGATCTTTAAAATCATGAGAGGTCTAGAACGAGTAGATGTGAATCGGTTATTTTCACTTTCAAATAATAGAAGGACTAGGGGGCACTCCATGAAGTTAGCAAGTAGCACATTTAAAACTAATCGGAGAAAGTTCTTTTTCACTTAGCTTAAGCTCTGGAATTAGTTGCCAGAGGATGTGGTTAGTGCAGTTAGTGTAGCTGGGTTTAAAAAAGGTTTGGATAAGTCTATTAACTGCTATTAATTAAGCTGACTTAGGGAATAGCCTCTCTAATCCTGACATCAGGAGCATGGGGTCTACTTAGTGTCTGGGTACTGTGGGAAACAGGAAACAGGAATGCTGGGTTTGGTCACTGTTGGAAACAGGATGCTGGGCTTGATGGACCCTTGGTCTGATCTAGTATGGCAATTTCTTATGTTCTTAGTGATGACATGGACCCAAGGGACAGTGATTCCTAAAGATACAAACCAGTTCCTACTACTAATTATCATTCCCATAGTTCTACTAGATGTACATAGCACTCTACCAAAACATATAAGAGACAGTCCCTACTCAGTAGAGCTTACAATATAATCAAGACAAACATACAGGGCAAAAGAGACCTTAGGCATTTCATTTCATCTTTTAAGGAAATAGGTTCCTGTTAGTAGCCCAGATCAGTCCAGACGAGAGGGTTTATGCCTCCCTACCAGCAGATGGAGACAGAGAACAAAACTTTGAGGCACTGCTACATAAATGGGAGGGCCACCTGCAGTCCTTCAGTATTGACCTGTATTTCTCTGTCTCCAGCAGATGGAGACAGAGAACAAAACTTTGAGGCACTGCTACATAAATGGGAGGGCCACCTGCGGTCCTTCAGTACTGACCTGTATTTCTCTGTCTCCAGCAGATGGAGACAGAGAACAAAACTTTGAGGCACTGCTACATAAATGGGAGGGCCACCTGCAGTCCTTCAGTATTGACCTGTATTTCTCTGTCTCCAGCAGATGGAGACAGAGAACAAAACTTTGAGGCACTGCTACATAAATGGGAGGGCCACCTGCAGTCCTTCAGTACTGACCTGTATTTCTCTGTCTCCAGCAGATGGAGACAGAGAACAAAACTTTGAGGCACTGCTACATAAATGGGAGGGCCACCTGCGGTCCTTCAGTACTGACCTGTATTTCTCTGTCTCCAGCAGATGGAGACAGAGAACAAAACTTTGAGGCACTGCTACATAAATGGGAGGGCCACCTGCAGTCCTTCAGTATTGACCTGTATTTCTCTGTCTCCAGCAGATGGTTGAGGTGCAAACCTGCAGTCTGGAATTGTTTAAAAAAAAGATAAGAAGAGAGTTTGTCTCCCCGAGGTGTTAGGTTCCTTCCTGGGCTCTCCCTCGGTTGGAGCAGGGCGAGCGGGGACTTGGTAATCCCTGTCCGGACTCAGCCCTTCTTGACAGGGGGGGTAGATAGCCAGGGGTCTTGGGTCTTTGCCCTGGCTGCAGTTTGAGGCAAGCTCGCCTCTCTGCGGCCTCGTTTTGCAGCGATGTTTTCTTCCGGGGCCGCGCATTCAGGAAGGAGGAGGAGGAGCACCTGCACTTTTTTCTTCGGGCCGTGGCGACGTGAGCTCCGCCCCGGCCCTGCCGATCTGCCTGCTCTGTGTCGCTGCTCAGCCGCTAGTGGGATGAGGTCCCCCGGCGGCCGCAGGAGCCTCCCTGCGCCCACGGGTATTGGCTCCCCTCGGGATACCACTGCTCGCGGCCCCCCCCCCCCCGAATACTCGGTGCCTTAGGTCCAGGCCTGGTTCTCCTACTGCTTCCACTGGCCCTGGGAGGGGCAGGGTACAAGGTACAAAGGGAAAAGGGCTTGAGGGGTAGAAAGCAAATAGGGAGAGGGGGTGAGAACATTTGCAGGGAGTCAGAGGCGGGGGAGGGAGTTGAGAAGAGGGAAAAGCCTTGGAAGAGGGGTGAGAAAGCATAAAAGCCTTTTATGGAGGCTTAAAAAGGAGGAAAAGCTTTTGAAGAGCGAGAGGGAGGGAGTGAGATGGAAAGAGGAGCTGAAAGGCAGTGGAAGGAGCGTTACTCTCTTCATTTCTCACTTAGACCTCTGTCACCCCCCCTCTCCAGCCCCTTCATTTCCCCCTTTGATTGCTCTTCTCTCTCAAGCTCTTATTCCTCCCCTTTTCACCTTCTCTGCTCCTCCTCCCCCAGCCCTCTGACCTCTCTCACCGGCCCCAGTTCCTTCCCTGTCATTCACCTCTCCCGGCCCCTTTATTGTCTCTCTGACCTGCCACCTCGACTCCCATTCCCCCTTTTTACCTCCTCACTAGCCCCATTTCCAGATTCACCCCCTTCACAGTCCCCTCTCTTCTGGTTTTGTATTTTGCAGAGTGCAGGAAGGATTGCCTTTCTGTTTCTCATCCTCCAGTACTGCGCTGCTTATAGAATCAGGCTGCAGGTTTCTCTTTCTGATTTGTGCTCCCTCGCTCTGCATTAGGCGCGGCTCTGTCCATGTTCTGAACGTGTGACGGAGGGGAGGAATTCTGCTTGCGTGTCGTTCCTGGGTGGGGATCTGTAGCAATCCAGCTTGTTCTCTTTCCCAATAGGAGGTGCATTGGTATTTTAGGCCTGGTGTAATATTTGCAGAGCTGCCTTTTCGTAGCTAGGGTTTTGCTGTTTGAGTCCTGGGAGTTTATAGATTCTGGGGGTCTTTTTTCACAGTTTTATGTTACTGTACAAAATGTCAGTGGAAGGGAGTGGATGGTGCTCTTCCTGAGGTGACATTACAGTTTGAATATAAATTTTGTTGTCTGATAAGTTGTAATGGGGAAATGTTCTACCTGCTTTGCGGAGGGAATTTCTGTGGTTCTGGTGCAGGGTTTTACTGAGGTTCTGTCCCACTCTGTGTAGACTCCAGACCTCACTCCAATCTAGAACCAATGGTTGAACGAAGCTATCAAATAAAGACAATGATAGGTTTATTTGGGAGGGGGGACTGAAACTGACTGGGGGGTTCTTTGTGCAGAGAAAGCAAATGTTGCTTACCTGATGTAACAGGTGTTCTCACAGGACAGCAGGATGTTAGTCCTCACATATGGCTGACATCACAGGATGGAGACCAATCACGGAACACTTTTGTCAAAGTTTCTAGAACTTTCACTGGCACCTACTGGGGATGCCCAGGATGGCACTAACCCTGCAGCCAGCAGGAATCCCCCTGCAGTCTTGTTTAAAAAGCTACAGGAAGTGCCGAAAAATTAAATAAGAAACGTAACGAACTCCAAACCGCGGGGCGGCGGGCGGGTTTCGTGAGGACTAACATCCTGCTGTCCTGTGAGAACACCTGTTACAGGTAAGCAACATTTGCTTTCTCACAGGACAAGCAGGATGGTTGTCCTCGCATATGGGCGAGTAACGAGATGAGGATGTCAGAGTATGCATCAAATGTACCCAGGTGTGCAAGGCACTAGGACTGGGGGGAATTTTGGCCGAGGGCATCCTGAACCCTACCAGGCAGGCGGAAGGGTGTTGGTACGTCAAGTTGTGAATAGGTTGCGTAGGACAGATTGGCCGAAGATGGAATCTTGTCTTCCGGCTTTGTCCAAGCAAAAGTGGGCTGTAAAGGTATGGAGACAACTCCAGGTGGCAGCCCTGCAAATGTGAGGAAGCGGCACCGAGCGTAGGTGCGCTACTGAAGTCACCATGGCCCTCTCAGAGTGTGCTTTGACACGGTCTTGAAGTGGAATGCCCGCTTGCTGATAGCAAAAGGAGATGCAGTCCGCTAACCAGGAAGAGAGAGTCTGCTTACCCACAGGCTGCCCCAATTTGATGGAATGGAAAGAGACAAACAATTGAGTGCTTTTCCTGTGGGCAGCTGTACGGTCTAGGTAGAACGCTAGAGCACGTTTGCAATCAAGGGTATGCAGAGCCTGCTCTCCTGGATTGGAATGTGGCCTGGGAAAAAAGGTAGGTAGGATAATGCATTGATTGAGATGAAAATCCAATACTACCTTAGGCAAGAACTTAGGGTGAGTGCGGAGTACTGCCTGGTCCTGCAGAAGTTTAGTGTAAGGCGGATAGGTAACTAGAGCCTGTAGCTCACTTACTCTGCTAGCCGAAGTGATTGCCAAAAGGAAAATCACTTTCCATGTGAGATAGCTTGTTCACAGGATTGGAGAGGCTCAAATGGTGGTTTCATGAGCCGACCCAAAACCAGGTTGAGGTCCCAAGAAGGGGCCGGAGGCTGCAGTGGAGGCTTGAGGTGAAGCAAGCCCTTCAGAAATCGTGTTACAAGGGGTTGTACTGATATGGGAACATCTCCAACACCTTAATGGAAGGCGGCCACCGCACTAACATGCATTCTGATGGAGGAAGTTTTTAGACCTGACTCTGACAAGTGCCAGAGATAGTCCAGAAACTTCGAGATTGGACAGGTGAAGGGGTCAAGGGATTGAGAAGAGCACCATGACTGAAACCTGTTCCATTTGTAAGAATAAGACTTTCTCATGGAAGGCTTCCGTGAAGCAATCAGGACACGGGAAACTGATTCAGAAAGGTTAAGTGGCTGAAGGATTAACCTTTCAACATCCATGCTGTCAGGGACAAGGCTTGAAGATTGGGGTGGCGCAGGCACCCATCGTTTTGCATAATCAGAAGCGGGTCCTTTCCCAAGGAGATATCCTGAAGTATTGGAAACCACACTTGGCAAGGCCAGTGAGGTGCTATCAGGATCATGCTTCCCTTGTCCTGACGTAACTTCACGAGAGTCTTCGAGAGAAGTGGAAGTGGAGGGAATGCATATAGGAGACCTGTCACCCATGAGAGGGGAGAATGCATCTCTTGGTTGTGAGTGTTGGCTGCGAGTGAGAGAGCAAAAGTTCTCTACATTGCAGTTTTGACATGTCGCGAAGAGATCTATGTGAGGGTAACCCTATTGTTGGAAAATCGAGTCCACCACTGAGGGGTTGAGAGACCACTCGTGCGGTTGAAAGGCGCAACTTAGCTTGTCTGCTAACACATTGTCCACTCCTGGCAAGTAGGTGGCCCTGAGGTACATCGAGTGGGAGAGGGCCTCCGCCCGTATCTGCGCAGCTTCCTGACACAGTAGATAGGAGCCCGTCCTTCTGTCTGCAGATCGGCCACATGGGCTCCCCAGCCGAGGTTGGAAGCTTCGGTGGTGAGAGTTATTTGAGAGTCTGGAGCTTGAAAGGGCAAGCCTTGGAGGAGATTGATCTGATTTTTCACCAGGCTAGAGACTGACGGAGTGAGTCGGTGACGTGGACCACGGTCGACAGGGGCTGAATGCATTGAGTCCATTGTCACCTTAGAGTCCACTGCATGACTCTCATGGCTAGGCGGGCTATTGGGGTGACCTGAACTGAGGACGCCATGTGTCCCAGTAGGATGAGAAAGTGGCATGCAGTCGTGGAGTGCTGAGACTGCAGCTGGTGTGCGAGAGAGATGTGAGTAAGAGCTCGTTGTCGAGGTAGAAAAGCTTTTGCCTGCAAGGTGTCCACGTCTGCCCCTATGAATGACAAGGTTTGAGATGGGACTAAGTAGGACTTGTCATAGTTGACGAGAAATCCTAGAGAAATCAGAGTGTGTAAGGTAAGATGAAGGGACGACAGAGCAATTTGCTGAGTGGGAGCCCTGATCAACCAATCGTCTAGATAGGGGTAGACATGAACACCTTGAGTCCGGAGGAAGGCTGCAACTACTACGAGACATTTTGTGAAGACTTGTGATGCAGACGCGAGGCCGAATGGAAGCACTCGGTATTGATAGTGCTTGGGGCCTACCAGAAATCTTAGGTATTTGCGATGAGATGGAGTTATCGCAATATGAGTGTATGCGTCCTGGAGATCGAGAGAGCAGAACCAGTCTACTCTTTGCAGAAGAGGAAGGAGGGAACCCAAGCTTACCATCTTGAACTTTTCTCGGTAGAGATACTTGTTAAGGGCACGTAGGTCCAGAATTGGACGAACGCCGCCTGATTTTTGGGGGATTAGAAAGTACCGGGAATATAATCCTAGGCCTTGTTGGGAATAGGGCACTGGTTCTATTGCTCTGGCTGGAGGAGGAGGGAGATCTCCTGTTCCAGGAGTGGTGAGTGGTCGGATGTTCCCCACGACAGCAGAGGTGGGGAGTCCGGTGGGATGGAGAGAAAGTTCAGGTGATAACCATGAGAGATTATGGCAAGGACCCACTGCTCTGAGGTGATTGTGTGCCACTTGTTGAGGAAATGGCACAATCGACCTCCCACTGGTATCTGGGGCAGTGGAAGCTGCTGCTGCTGCTCTCTATGCAGGAGTCAAAAACCAGAAGCAGGGCCCGGCTGAGTAGCTGCTTGCAGTTTCTGTTTTCGTATCTGACGAGACTGGGCCTTTTGGAAGGGTCTCATGGAATGAATTCTAGACGGTGATGGATAAGATTTAATTATTTTTTTTATATACCAACATTCGATCTGAGATATCACATCGGTTTACATTCAGGTACTGTAGGTATTTCCCTATCCCCAGAGGGCTTACAATCTAAGTTTTGTACCTGAAGCAATAGAGAGTAAAGGTTACAAGGAGCAACAGTGGGACATGAACGCTGGTCTCCTGGTTCTGTAGCCCACTGCTCTAACCACTAGGCTATTCTTTGGACGGAAGAATGACTTTTTAGTATCCTTCCTGAATGGCTGTTTGGAAGAATACTCAGAAGGCATCAGAGAGAGCTGTCTCAGGGTCTCATGATGGTCCTTGAGTTCCGCCACCGTTCGTTGAATCTGTTCGCCGAACAGATTATCTCCTACACAGGGCAGGTCAGACAGTCTGTCCTGCACTTCAGGGCAAAGGTCCGAAGACTTGAGCCAAGCCCATCTTCTCGCCAAGAAAGCAGCTGCAGATACTCTGGTTGCAGTGTCAAATATATCGTACGATGATCTTATCTCATGCTTGCCCGCCTCAAAACCTTTGTTTACTAGGGTTTGAAGCTGTTCCTGGAATTGCTGTGGCAGGGACTCTGCAAAGTCCTCTATCTGCTTGAATAAGACCCTGTTGTACTGGGTCATATACAGCTGGTAAGAGGCAATCCGAGAGATGAGCATTGAGCCCTGGAAGGCCCGGCGACCAATGGCATCTAGAAATTTTTGTTCCTTGCCTGCCGAACTGGATGATGCCCCAGCTGGGGTTGAGGGCTATGGACAAAGTGAAGAGGCTGGGGCTGACAGAAGGGTCAGTACTCCAGGCTGCGTAAAGCAGTTCTAGATATAGCAGACAGTTCGCCGGTTCCCCAAGGTTCTTAAAGTTTCAAAGTATATTAAAAAAATGTTTAAAAATCCCATCTAGACAAAAGAAAAATTTTAATTAGCTTAGTACAGGGGTCCCCAACCACCGGTCCGCGGACCGGGACCGGGCCGTGGGAGTTTTTTGCCGGTCCGCGGCGCCGCCAAGCATCGGCAGGTGTGTCGCGTGCTCCCGATCTCTCCCGCTGCCGTTGCCGCCGGGCTATCAGCACGTTCAAGCCCAGTGGGAACTGCAGCGGTGCTAGAAGAAGCTGTGGCACCCGCGGCTGGCCTTTTCTTCTTCCCACGCCTGCCCCCCCCTCCTGTGACCCGGAACAGGAAGTGATACGCGGTGTGCAGGAAGGAGAAGGAGCCGTGCCGCGTGATAAAGTAGCAGCGGTGGCTGCAGCATCGGCCCCCGAGCAATTAAAGCAGCCGGTAATCGAGATAGGAGACAGCAGCATGAGCCTCCTGCGGCCGATGGGATTCTTCTTTCTTGGCCTGCGGGGGCTGCTGCAGCTACCATTTGTGCTCGGGGGGGGGGGGGGGGAGAGAGGAAGTGAGTGAGAGAAAGAGAGAGAAGCAGCCAGCCAGCCTGTGTGTGATTGAGAGAAACTGGTCAGAGAGCTGATGTGTGTGTGTGTGTGTTTGTGTGTGTGTGTGTGTGTGTGTATGTGTGTGTGAGAGACAATGAAAGTGATTGCTCAGGGAGATGACTGATGTGTATGTGAGAGTGTGAGACATTAGTCAGGGAGGTGACTGATGTGTGTGTGTGTGAGAGAGAGAGAGAGAGAGAGAGAGAGAGAAAGCATGGAAGTGAGAAGTCTGGATATGTGAGAAAGCATGGGCGTAAGAAGCCTGGTGTTGTGTGTGTGTGTGTGGGGGGGGGGGGGGGTTGTGAAAAAAAGCATGGGAGTGAGAAACTTGGGTGAGTGTGCATGCATGAGGGAGAGAGACTGGTTGGTAAGGTGACGGTGACTGATGTGTGTGTGTGTGTGTGTGTGTGTGTGAGAGAGAGAGAAAAAGCATGGAAGTGAGACTTCTGGGTATGTGAGAAAGCATGGGTGTAAGAAGCCTGGTGTTGGGGGGGGGATGTGAAATAAAGCATGGGAGTGAGAGACTTGGGTGAGTGTGCATGCATGAGAGAGAGAAACTGGTTGGTAAGGTGACGGCGTGTGTGAGAGAAAAAGACTGGTGTGTGTGAATGTGAGAGAAAGAATGTGATTCAGGGAATGAGAAGCCTGTGCACATGGAGAGTGAGCGTGGGAGTGAGAATCCTGGGTGTGTGTGAGACACATCATGGGAGTGAGAAGCCTGTATATCTGAAAGAGAACATGGGAGTGGGAAGCCTTTGTGTGTGTGTGTATGCATGAGAGAGATCAGGTGACTGGTGTGTGTGTTTGTGTGTGTCTGTGAGAGAAAGAAAGTGATTATGGGAATGAGAAGCCTGTGCATGTGGAGAGAACAAGCATGGGAGTGAGAGGCTGGTGAGTGTGTGTGTGTGTGTGTGTGTGTGTGTGAGAAAGAGACAGAGAAAGTGATTATGAGAGTGAGAAGCCCATATATGTAAGTAGAACACGGGAGTGGGAAGCCTTTGTGTGTGTGTGTGTGTGTGTATGAGAGAGAGAGAGAGAAAGAAAGTGATTTTGGGAATGAGAAGCCTGTGCATGTGAAGAGAACAAGCATGGGATTGAGAGACTTGTGAGTGTGTGTGTGTGAGAAAGAGACAGAGAAAGTGATTATGAGAGTGAGAAGCCCATATATGTAAGTAGAACACGGGAGTGGGAAGCCTTTGTGTGTGTGTGTGTGTGAGAGAGAGAGAGAGAAAGAAAGTGATTTTGGGAATGAGAAGCCTGTGCATGTGAAGAGAACAAGCATGGGATTGAGAGACTTGTGAGTGTGTGTGTGTGAGAAAGAGACAGAGAAAGTGATTATGAGAGTGAGAAGCCCATATATGTAAGTAGAACACGGGAGTGGGAAGCCTATGTGTGTGTGTGTGTATGGTATGAGAGAAACTGTTCAGGAAGGTGACTAGTGTGTGTGTGCCAAAGACTGTTTGGGAGATGATTGGTGTATGAGAGACAGAAACTGGTCATGGGGGCATGACTGGTATGGTGTGTGTATGAGAGACATGGGCACTAAGGAAGAGGACCATAAGTATAGAGCTTAGCTTCTACTGCTGCTTCTGGTGTGTGCCATGGCCTGCATGGAAGGGGAGTAGGAGAGCTGCTGGAGGGGGTAAGTAAAGGTGGCTTTTAAGTTTATTTTTCTTGATTGACTGCCATTTTAATTGTGTGATGTCTGCTTTTTTGAAATATTTTATTGGTGTTTGGAGAATGTTTAATAGTTTTTATGAGTTTTTAATTGTTGGATGTTATTCTGTTCATAGCTGTTTTGAAACATTTATTCTGCTTAATAGTATAGTTTACAATTATTTCTGTGTGGGGATCTATAGCTGCTTGCTAGTTCTGTTTTCCTAATAAGAGGTGTATTGGTTTTTAGGACCTGATTTAATATTTGTGGTGTTGCCTTTTCATAGATAGGGTTGCTCCTGTTTGAGTGTATTCCATAATACAGGTGTAACTGTGTGCGGATTAGTTTATGTGCATTACTACAGATCCTGGGAGTATGTTAGGTCGGTTCTGTGTCTGTTACGGAGATGAGATATTTTACTAGCATGTAAGCATTTTATCAGTCTTATTTGTTGTGTTTTCTCAAGAGGACATGCATTGGTGGTAAACTGCTGTCTTTTCATAAGTAGGGCTATTGAGCCTGGAAGTAGAAGGAGTTTGAGTTGCTGTTATTGCGATGACACCAGAACCAGAATATCTTTTTTGTAGGGTGAGTTGTATGGGGAATGTCGTAATTCTGCTTTACATCCATTATTGTGGGTCAGGGGGGTTCCCGTGGATGCAAACTGTACTTTTACATCTAGCCCCGTGACGATCATGGGTCAGTGTGTCACGCATGTGAGAACCATCTGTCAGGTGTGTCCCGACAGAAAAAAGGTTGAGAACCACTGTTCTAGATGTCCTTGTCTTCATATTATCCTGATGTGTTTATCTTCAGATGTTTGCCTCCAGGCATCCACTTCTTCCGGCTCCTCTCTTTGGAAGTCTTGTCCTTGGTTCCAGATCCACCCTAGCCTTCCGCCAGTGGATCATGCTTGCAGTGGACCTGCCAGTGCACCACCGCTCTGAGTCACTGAAGCCTCTACTCCAGCTGGAACCTGCTAGGAATGTCGCTCGGACTCTACTCCATCCTGAGTTTTAATCTTGCTGTGGTCTATCCACTCTCCAAGGGTCTTTGTCTCACACTAATTCTCAAGTACTCCTGCTTCATCCACCTAGTTCCCTTTGCCTGTTCTCGTTTGGATGTTTCAGGTTCCGGGGGCCTGCCTTAGCCTTCCCCTGGTGAATCCACTTCCAGATGGCCTGCCAGGGCGTCGTCCACGCTGGATCACTGAAGCCGTCACTCTGGCCAGAACCTGCTACGAGAGCTGCCCAGATTCCCTCTTCATCCAAAGTCTTAGCCTTGCCTCAGTCTTGCCTTCTTGCCTAGTACCTTCGCCCAAGCATGTCACCAAGTACCTTCGCCCGACCATGTCTCCAAGTATCTTAATCTTGTTCCAGTACCATAGTCTGTCCTCGACCTCTGTCTGTCCTGTCGCATCTGCTGTTCCCGGGCTGCAGGTGTGAAAGGGCTAACGAGTGACCGGAGGGCTACCCCAGAGACCAGCATTGCATTGTTGGGTCTCTTCTGATGCGTTCAGGTTTGGCAGAAGTCAGAGCTCCTGGTCTTCAGCCTGTCCGCCTGTGCTAGGACACGTCTCGCCGCCTCGGCGCTTCTACGGAGCGCTCCCGCAACATTGACTAAACTGAGACCCCTCTCACCCCTACGTATCCCTCTCCCTCCCCATGAATTCCTTCTACATCAACCACTAAAGACTCAGCTTCCAGCACCAGGTGAGAGACCCTGAATATATTTCTGTTCCTTATTCCTCCCCCACTAAACTGAGACCCCTCTCACCCCTACATATCCCCCTCCCACCTCCCTCCCCGTGAATTCCTTCTACATCAACCACTAAAGACTCAGCTTCCAGCACCAGGTGAGAGACCCTGAATATATTTCTGTTCCTTATTCCTCCCCCACTAAACTGAGACCCCTCCCACCCCTACGTATCCCCCTCCCTCCTACCTCCCTCCCCATGAATTCCTTCTACATCAACCACTAAAGACTCAACTTCCAGCACCAGGTGAGAGACCCTGAATATATTTATTATTTATTATTTATTTATTTAAAACCTTTTATATACCGATTTTCACGGAGAGCGTCCGACCAAAACGGTTCACAAGTTCAATTTATAACAAGACAAAATAATAATAATAAAATTAATAAAAATAAACAAAAATTATTAAATAAAATATGGTAAAAGGTTGAAAAAAAATACATCATGTAATTATAATCCCTAACTCTTTACATAACTTAACTAAAAATTTATAACAAAACAAGAAAAGTCAGAAATATAAGAAAGTTAAGAAACCAGAGGCCATAATTATTCATGTGGTTAGCGACAAACAAGCTATTAGGCTCCAAGTATATATCATAAACCAGTACTGATATTATGAAGAACTTTGAGGAGAGGTATTCATTTCCTCGATTCCTGCATAGGCTATCTTGAATAAGTAGGTTTTTAAAACCTTCTTAAATTCCTTATGATCCGTGATTGATCTCAAGGTATTTGGAATCGAGTTCCAAAGAATGGGTCCCGCCACAGAGAATGCTCTTTCCCTGGTTATATTTAGTCTGGCCAGTCTGACTGTAGGCACATCAAGTAGATATTTAGAGGTAGATCTGAGATTTCTAGTAGGCTTATATAACCGTAGTGAGGTGCAGAGCCAAGTTGAATCCGGATCATGTATTAGTGTGTGAATTAATGACAAGATTTTGTATTTCACCCTAAACTTGATGGGCAGCCAATGTAACCCATACAGGATGGGGGTGATGTGATGTCTCATATGTGCTCCTGTTAATAAACGAGCAGCAGTATTCTGAATCTGTTGCAACGGTCTTAAGGTGGAATCCGACAGACCCAAAAAAAGGCTATTACAGTAATCTAGACCTGAAAAAATGATAGATTGAATAACCATTTGAAAATCTGATTTAAGTGGAAGTGACTTTAATCTTTTTATTGTCTGTAATTTGAAGAATGAGGTCTTGATCAGATGAGAGATGTGATGCATTAGAGACAAATTGGTGTCTAATTGTATTCCCAAATTGCGAACTACTCTTTTTATCTCAATCACCTCTGTACCTAGTGTGACTGAGGAAGGTGGACAGTTGATGGGATTTTCAATCACACTTAACAGAAGGAGCTCCGTTTTTTTTTAATTAAGTTTAAGCCTACTGTGGCTTAGCCATTGCTCAATTGTCCTTACATACAGATTACATAATGAGATGGTCTCGGTCCAAGATGTTTTATAAGGGAGGTAAAGTTGTATGTCATCAGCATAAATTCTAAATTGAACGTCCAAGGCTGACAGTATCTGGCACAATGGGAGGAGATATATGTTAAACAACACTGGTGATAAAGAGGACCCCTGTGGCACCCCTGTTTTTTGGGTGTACATTTGTGATGATTTACCTTTAAAATTTACTTGCCAACAACGATCTGAAAAGTAGCTCTCAAACCAGTTTAATACTGTGCTTTGTAGCCCTGTACTTTGAAGTCTGGATAGAAGAATTCTATGATCAAGCGTATCGAACGCTGCAGATATGTCCAATAAAACTAACAAATAGTCTATATTGGAATCGAATCCTCTTACATATGTATCAAATGTAGAAAGGAGAAGGGTCTCTGTTGAATAACCCTTTCTGAACCCGTGTTGATTTGGGTGTAAGATGTCATGATCTGATAAGTATTCTCTTAACTGATACAGAACCGAGGATTCGATAATTTTTGATAAAGATGTCAAAGCCGCAATTGGCCTAAGATTTGAGAGATCCAACATAGAAGAAGATTTTTTCTTTTGGATAGGGGTAATGGAGGCTTGCTTCAGATAACGTGGGAAAATTCCCGTTTCTAAAGATTGATTTATGATTGAACATATCAATTCTGGATAATGAGCCCCCAGGTCTTTAAACAAAATACCGGAACAGGGGTTTAGGTGGGAGTTAGATGGCTTATGCTTACTAATTAGTCTTTGTGCTGTCTCTATAGTAATTTTATCAAAGGAACTCCAATTATGTACAGAAGGTTGATCTGAATAAACAGAGTAGGGTAAATTCTGAAAATCAATTATAATGTTTTAAATTTTAGATTGAAAAAATAGAGCTATTTTATCACAGATACTATTATCAATTTCAGCTGACTCATGACTCGGAGGGGAAACTAAAGATTTAACAATGTTAAATAACACGTGAGGGTTTTTATTAGCTAGATTAATTTTATTTGCATAATATTTCTTTTTTTCTGTGTTAATCTCAAGTCTATACACTCTTAGCTGAGCAAAATAACTGTTTCTTGTGTGGGAGTTTTTTTGTTTTCTCCATAGACGCTCCTTTTTTCTTAAAGCTGTTTTTTGCTTACGTAATGAATCTGTAAACCAAGGATTTTTTACTTTCATCTTAGTTTGTATCATGATAGATTTTAGGGGAGCTATTGTATTTAATGTATCTTTTATAGAATTGTTCCAACAGTCAAGAGTATTTTCAATATCATCTTGCATTATTGTATCTAACATCAGAAAATTCTGTAAGAAATTCCTCATTAGTGAATTTTCTTCTAACTTCAACCATTTTTTTTTATTATTATCCTTATGTTGTTTTTGTATATTTACTGGGAAGGAAATTAAATGGTGATCAGACCAAGGTACTTCTTCATTCTTCACTTTATCTAAAGATATTGTAAAAACCGTGGGATTATAAAATACTAGGTCTAATATATTACCTTTTTTATGGGTAGATGTAGAGATTAATTGTTGCCAGCCCAGGTCTTTCATAGCTTCCAAAAATGAAATGGTAGAAATAGACTTATTTAGTACATTCACATGCATATTAAAATCACCTATTAAAATAGTTTTTTCAAAATTCAAATTCATTGTAGTAATAAGTTCTAAAAACTTAGATAACAGTTTCCAACGTTCCTTATTCCTCCATCACTAATCTGAGACCCCTCTCACCCCTACGTA
>NW_021821425.1:0-43996 GCF_901001135.1 Rhinatrema bivittatum | reverse complement strand
GGTGAAGAAAAAGGATTCGCAATCACAAAGCGAGGAGTAGCTGGCTTGTTACGGCGGTTACTACCCCAAACCAAATGTGCCTGATACTTCAGCGGCAGGGGAGAAGAAAAACTGATACTTCACGCATATCCAGCATAGCTCTCTGCTTCAACAGCAGGGGAGAAGAAAAAAAACCAACAAGGGCTGTACAACATAGTCTGGGTAAAACAAATAAGCATGGGTGTAGCTTGCTTATCGCGGCGGTTACTGCCCCTACTACCCCTAACTAATCAAGCTAGATATTTCACTTGGATGCAGCTCCATCACTGCTCTCTACATTAAAGGTGGGGGTGGAAGGGAAAGAGAACCAAAGAGCTAAGAGAAACAGATAAGTATGAGAGAAAAAATGTGTGAGGCTTGCTGGGCAGACTGGATGGGCCATTCGGTCTTCTTCTGCCGTCATTTCTATGTTTCTATGTTTCTATGTTTCAACATGTCTTGCCAACATAAACGATTTCCTCACCAACATCCACCTCGCCCTAAACTCCGCTAAAACAGAGCTGCTCCTTATCTCTCCCCACCTCCCCCCCAAACCCCTGATCTCTAATGACCCAGCCTTCAATACTATAACGTCCCAACCTATAGTAAGAGACCTTGGGGTAATTCTTGATCAACAACTCAATCTAAAAAAACAGATCAACTCCATCCTCAAAGAAGGTTTCTTCAAGCTCAGTATCCTGAAGAAGCTCAGACCCCTCCTCCACTACCATGATTTCCGTACTGTCGTCCAAGCTACCCTTTCCTCAAAGCTTGACTACTGTAATGCCCTCCTCCTCGGTCTACCCTCCTCCACTACCAAACCCTTACAATTGTTCCAAAATGCAATCGCCAGGGTTATCACCAACTCTCGGAAAGCCGATCAATTACCCCCATACTCAAAGAGCTCTACTGGCTCCCCATCGCATCCCGTATTCTCTTCAAAGTCTTAACTATATTACACAAATCTATCCACTCTCACAACTCTAACTGGCTTGATGAACCCCTCTGTCCCATACGCTCTGAACGACCCATTCGTTCTGTCAACAAAGGTACCCTTGCCATTCCCCCTTTGAAAAAAGCCCACCTTTCCTCTACCAGAGATCGCGCACTATCCATTGCAGGTCCCAAACAATGGAACGCCCTCCCTACCACACTCAGGCTTGAGCCATGTTACTCCAAGTTCAGAAAAAAACTTAAAACATGGCTCTTCCAACAAGCCTACCCAGTCTAATTTTCACCCCCCTCCCCCCAGCCCTCACCTCCATTGAACCTTTGTATATAGACTCCTGTAAGGAACCCGTTTAAGCATTTATATATAGACCTGTATATAGCCTGTTACAGTTTTATTGATTCAATTTCTTCGCCCTCTGCTCTATGTATATTCCTCCCTGTTCCCCCTCCCCGTTGATTGTAATTTCAGCCTTTCAGTTACAATGTGAACCGGTATGATGTATGCTTACTAATGCCGGTATATAAAAAGTTTTAAATAAATAAATAAATCTGGGGCTAGGATAGCGAGGTGGTCCTGGGGCCACTCGTCATATAGATCTTACTTCCTGAAGCTGTTCCTGGAGACAGTGGTCAATCTGCCCAACCAAGGAGATGAGGTCCTCCAACGACGGAGGAATCTCTAGGGCTGCTAATTCATCCTTCAGGGTGGATCACAGTCCTTCAAGATAGAGTGCCCGCAGGCAGTCCTCCTGCCATCCCAATTCCATTGCCATGGTTTGGAATTCCACGGTGTACTCTGTGAGGGAATGGGATCCCTGGCGGAGGTGGAAGAGATGGAGTCCGGCGACTGCCTGTCAGCCTGTGTCATTGAAGGTGCATCGGAATGTGCTAAAAATTGAGGGAGCTGCTGTAGTAATGAATCAGAATATTGAAACAGTGGCACTTAGCCAGAGACGAGTCCTATCTGAGTGGCACTGAATATTGGCCTAAACCTAAAAGGATCCCTGAGCCCGATCATATTGTGAGGACTGGCAGAGGGTGGTTGTAACATTTCTTGCCAGCAGAGCTGAGATCATTGTACAAAGCGACCCTGAGAAATGATTTCTTAATCTTCTTTGAATGAGGTTAAACTGAGGACACACTTCATTGGTGAGAATGAGAGATTTATAAATGACTGAAGCTTTGTTACCTCTAATCTGCCTCTTCTCTTTCTCCCCTTACCTTGGGCTCTTTCACTCACTCATCCTCGCTTGCTTTACCCCACTCCCATCAATAGAAAAGCAGAACTGGGCCCACTGCTGCCCTGAACAGTCACAGCAAATATTACCAGGCTCCTGTCCAGCCCGATGATGACCTCCAGCAGCTCAAGTTACCAGTAAAAGCAGCAGGCAGTACTGTACTATAACTCCCAAACCAGGAGCTGTTTTCTTACTCTTGGCTGTTTATTCTTTCCTGTGGTCTCAGCCCTCACAGATACTGGCAGAAAGCATCTGAAAACTGCAACACTAGCTCAGATCTCGATATACTCTGATCGCTCAGTCAGTGCCACACTCCCACGCCTGCTGCGTGCCAGTGTTACCAAATCCCGCTGGAAGAAAGTCACTAGATCCACAGTGAAAAGTCTCCAGGTTGGGTAAAACGTAGCTAAGAGCATGCAGATGTGCAGTGGCGTTAATATAACTGGTGAGACTAAGATTCATGGAGAAAGAGGAATGGGTAATACTCACACCCTCTCTCAGAAACTGACACACACATTCTCGCATTCTCTCAGTTAATACGCTTTCTCATACCCACACATTCTCTCTTTCTGATGCACACACACACACACACGCTTTTACTGCTGTTCATGTGCTCACTTAATGAGTGTCCCTCCCCCGCCCCCCCTGGACTGGCTAACCAAGGTCACTATTGCATCATCTAAAGCTCTTGCACTTGTTGCCAGTCCTTACTCAGCCTGCAGCAGCCACATTTACTCTTCCTCCTTTCTCTTCTCAGCACCTGCTGCTTATATGTGTTCTGGCCATGGCCCACCACATTGCACTTCTCTGAGATTAGTCCAGCTAGGTCACACAGAGACCCAACTAGCAGGACTGAGAATATCCCTGACCCCCAGCACAGATTCCTGATTAAAACTCACTTATGCTGCACTCAGTTTGTCATATGATGATGATAATAAGTTACATCTCTTGCCTAGCAGGGCAGAGAACTTTCCCTGACCCCCAGCAGCACAGATTCCAGATGATAACATACTTCTGATGCCGTCAGCCAAAACTTCCTCCCTAATGTTCCCAATAAAATGTCTTCTCTCCAAAACCTAAGGCAAAAAGAACAGAAGACACTGCAGTGGTCACCTGCATTCCTCTGCTTCCTGGGACAGTCACAGCGGGGCAGATCTTCACTATCCAGGGCTCCTCAAAGAGAGGCTGCCCCTATATCTCTACCCAGGCAAACACCCTGGGCGTCTCACAGACTTCTTTCAAAATAAAAAGTCTCTTCAAAAGCCCAAAATATCCCGAGATACCATCTCTGCCCACCAGGAAGTGGAAAGACAAAGCAGATCCTCAACCTTGCTCACAGGCTCCAGACAGCGCTTGCCTGAGCTAAAAATTAGGCCCAAAAATCCAGACATAGGAAAGGTTCCACACACTGCCTCTAACTCTGAAAATCAACTCAGAAAGCCCTCAGATCTCAGGAGAGATGCATTAAAAAACCTCTCAAAGGGAATGGCTATTCCAGCACCCTCAAAGGGAAGGGGAGAACAGGATGGTTGCACACCCCAGTCACTATCCGTCCTGCACAAACTGACCCAGGACTTATCCAGAGCTTACAAACAATGAAAGTGAAGGTGCCACCCCCCATTCACTATCCTGTCCTGCACTAACTGACCCAATACTTACCCAGAGCTTACAAACAATGAGAGTGAAGGTGCCACCCCCCAGTCGCTATCCTGTCCTGCATTAACTGACCCAGGACTTACCCAGAGCTTACAAACAATGAGAGTGAAGGTGCCACCCCCCCATTCACTGTCCTGTCCTGCAGTAACTGACCCAGAGCTTACTAACAATGAGAGTGAAGGTGCCACCCCCCAGTCGCTATCCTGTCCTGCACTAACTGACCCAGGACTTACCCAGAGCTTACTAACAATGAGAGTGAAGGTGCCACCCCCCAGTCGCTATCCTGTCCTGCACTAACTGATCCAGGACTTACCCAGATCTTACTAATAATGAGAGTGAAGGTGCCACCCCCCCAGTCGCTATCCTGTCCTGCACTAACTGACCCAGGACTTATCCAGAGCTTACTAATAATGAGAGTGAAGGTGCCACCCCCCATTCACTATCCTGTCCTGCATTAACTGACCCAGGACTTACCCAGATCTTACTAATAATGAGAGTGAAGGTGCCACCCCTCATTCACTACCCTGTCCTGCATAAGTGACCCAGGACTTATCCAGAGCTTACTAATAATGAGAGTGAAGGTGCCACTCCCCCTATTCACTATCCTATACTGCACTAACTGACCCAATACTTACCCAGAGCCTTCTAATAATGAGAGTGAAGGTGCCACCCCTCATTCACTACCCTGTCCTGCATAAGTGACCCAGGACTTATCCAGAGCTTACTAATAATGAGAGTGAAGGTGCCACCCCCCATTCACTATCCTGTCCTGCACTAACTGACCCAATACTTACCCAGAGCTTACTAATAATGAGAGTGAAGGTGCCACCCCTCATTCACTATCCTGTCCTGCACTAACTGATCCAGGACTTACCCAGATCTTACTAATAATGAGAGTGAAGGTGCCACCCCCCAGTCGCTATCCTGTCCTGCACTAACTGACCCAGGACTTATCCAGAGCTTACTAATAATGAGAGTGAAGGTGCCACCCCCCATTCACTATCCTGTCCTGCATTAACTGACCCAGGACTTACCCAGATCTTACTAATAATGAGAGTGAAGGTGCCACCCCTCATTCACTACCCTGTCCTGCATAAGTGACCCAGGACTTATCCAGAGCTTACTAATAATGAGAATGAAGGTGCCACTCCCCCTATTCACTATCCTATACTGCACTAACTGACCCAATACTTACCCAGAGCCTTCTAATAATGAGAGTGAAGGTGCCACCCCTCATTCACTACCCTGTCCTGCATAAGTGACCCAGGACTTATCCAGAGCTTACTAATAATGAGAGTGAAGGTGCCACCCCCCCATTCACTATCCTGTCCTGCACTAACTGACCCAATACTTACCCAGAGCTTACTAATAATGAGAGTGAAGGTGCCACCCCTCATTCACTATCCTGTCCTGCATAAGTGACCCAGGACTTACCCAGATCTTACTAATAATGAGAGTGAAGGTGCCACCCCCCATTCACTATCCTATACTGCACTAACTGACCCAATACTTACCCAGAGCCTTCTAATAATGAGAGTGAAGGTGCCACCCCTCATTCACTACCCTGTCCTGCATAAGTGACCCAGGACTTATCTAGAGCTTACTAATAATGAGAGTGAAGGTGCCACCCCCCATTCACTATCCTGTCCTGCACTAACTGACCCAATACTTACCCAGAGCTTACTAATAATGAGAGTGAAGGTGCCACCCCCCATTCACTATCCTGTCCTGCACTAACTGACCCAATACTTACCCAGAGCTTACTAATAATGAGAGTGAAGGTGCCACCCCTCATTCACTATCCTGTCCTGCATAAGTGACCCAGGACTTACCCAGATCTTACTAATAATGAGAGTGAAGGTGCCACCCCCCATTCACTATCCTATACTGCACTAACTGACCCAATACTTACCCAGAGCCTTCTAATAATGAGAGTGAAGGTGCCACCCCCCATTCACTATCCTGTCCTGCATTAACTGACCCAGGACTTACCCAGATCTTACTAATAATGAGAGTGAAGGTGCCACCCCTCATTCACTATCCTGTCCTGCATAAGTGACCCAGGACTTATCCAGAGCTTACTAATAATGAGAATGAAGGTGCCACTCCCCCTATTCACTATCCTATACTGCACTAACTGACCCAATACTTACCCAGAGCCTTCTAATAATGAGAGTGAAGGTGCCACCCCCCATGCACTATCCTGTCCTGCACTAACTGATCCAGGACTTACCCAGAGCTTACTACACCCCCCCCCCCATTCACTATCCTGTCCTGCACTAACAAACCCAGGACTTACCCAGAGGTTACTAATAATGAGAGTGATAGTGACCCCCCCCCCATTAACTATTCTGTCCTGCACTAACAAACCCAGGACTTACCCAGAGGTTACTAATAATGAGAATGAAGGTGCCATCCCCCCAATTCATTATCCTGTCCTGCACTAACTGACCCAGGACTTACCCAGAGCTTACAAACAATGAGAGTGAAGGTGCCACCCCCCATGCACTATCCTGTCCTGCACTAACTGACCCAGGACTTACCCAGAGCTTACTAAAAATGTGAGTGACAGTGCCCCCCCCCCCCCCCATCCACTATCCTTTCCTGCACTAACTGACCCAGGACTTACCCAGAGCTTACTAACAATGAGAGTGATGGTGCCAACCCCCCCCCCCCCATTCACTATCCTGTCCTGCACTAACTGACCCAGGACTTACCCAGAGCTTACTAATAATGAGAGTGAAGGTGCCACCCCTCCTTCACTATCCTGTCCTGCACTAACTGACCCAGGACTTCCCCAGAGCTTACTAATAATGAGAGTGAAGGTGCCACCCCTCCTTCACTATCCTGTCCTGCACTAACTGACCCAGGACTTACCCAGAGCTTACTAATAATGAGAGTGAAGGTGCCACCCCTCCTTCACTATCCTGTCCTGCACTAACTGACCCAGGACTTACCCAGAGCTTACTAATAATGAGAGTGAAGGTGCCACCCCTCCTTCACTATCCTGTCCTGCACTAACTGACCCAATACTTACCCAGAGCTTACTAACAATGAGAGTGATGGTGCCAACCCCCCCCCCCCCCATTCACTATCCTGTCCTGCACTAACTGACCCAGGACTTACCCAGATCTTACTAATAATGAGAGTGAAGGTGCCACCCCTCCTTCACTATCCTGTCCTGCATAAGTGACCCAGGACTTACCCAGATCTTACTAATAATGAGAGTGAAGGTGCCACCCCTCATTCACTACCCTGTCCTGCATAAGTGACCCAGGACTTATCCAGAGCTTACTAATAATGAGAGTGAAGGTGCCACCCCTCATTCACTACCCTGTCCTGCATAAGTGACCCAATACTTACCCAGAGCTTACTAATAATGAGAGTGAAGGTGCCACCCCCCATTCACTATCCTGTCCTGCACTAACTGACCCAGGACTTACCCAGATCTTACTAATAATGAGAGTGAAGGTGCCACCCCTCATTCACTATCCTGTCCTGCATAAGTGACCCAGGACTTATCCAGAGCTTACTAATAATGAGAATGAAGGTGCCACTCCCCCTATTCACTATCCTATACTGCACTAACTGACCCAATACTTACCCAGAGCCTTCTAATAATGAGAGTGAAGGTGCCACCCCCCATGCACTATCCTGTCCTGCACTAACTGATCCAGGACTTACCCAGAGCTTACTACACCCCACCCCCCCCCATTCACTATCCTGTCCTGCACTAACAAACCCAGGACTTACCCAGAGGTTACTAATAATGAGAGTGATAGTGACCCCCCCCCCCCCATTAACTATTCTGTCCTGCACTAACAAACCCAGGACTTACCCAGAGGTTACTAATAATGAGAATGAAGGTGCCATCCCCCCAATTCATTATCCTGTCCTGCACTAACTGACCCAGGACTTACCCAGAGCTTACAATGAGAGTGAAGGTGCCACCCCCCATGCACTATCCTGTCCTGCACTAACTGACCCAGGACTTACCCAGAGCTTACTAAAAATGTGAGTGACAGTGCCCCCCCCCCCCCCCATCCACTATCCTTTCCTGCACTAACTGACCCAGGACTTACCCAGAGCTTACTAACAATGAGAGTGATGGTGCCAACCCCCCCCCCCCCCCCCCCCCATTCACTATCCTGTCCTGCACTAACTGACCCAGGACTTACCCAGAGCTTACTAATAATGAGAGTGAAGGTGCCACCCCCCCTTCACTATCCTGTCCTGCACTAACTGACCCAGGACTTCCCCAGAGCTTACTAATAATGAGAGTGAAGGTGCCACCCCTCCTTCACTATCCTGTCCTGCACTAACTGACCCAGGACTTACCCAGAGCTTACTAATAATGAGAGTGAAGGTGCCACCCCTCCTTCACTATCCTGTCCTGCACTAACTGACCCAGGACTTACCCAGAGCTTACTAATAATGAGAGTGAAGGTGCCACCCCTCCTTCACTATCCTGTCCTGCACTAACTGACCCAATACTTACCCAGAGCTTACTAACAATGAGAGTGATGGTGCCAACCCCCCCCCCCCCCCCCCATTCACTATCCTGTCCTGCACTAACTGACCCAGGACTTACCCAGATCTTACTAATAATGAGAGTGAAGGTGCCACCCCTCCTTCACTATCCTGTCCTGCACTAACTGACCCAATACTTACCCAGAGCTTACTAACAATGAGAGTGATGGTGCCAAACCCCCCCCCCCCCATTCACTATCCTGTCCTGCACTAACTGACCCAGGACTTACCCAGATCTTACTAATAATGAGAGTGAAGGTGCCACCCCTCCTTCACTATCCTGTCCTGCACTAACTGACCCAGGACTTACCCAGAGCTTACTAAAAATGTGAGTGATGGTGCCACCCCCCCCCCCCTCCCCCCATCCACTATGCTGTCCTACACTAACTGACCCAGGACTACCCAGGGCTTACTAATAATGAGAGTGAAGGTGCCACCCCCCATTCGCTATCCTGTCCTGCACTAACTGACCCAGGCTTACCCAGGGCTTATTAACAATGAGAATGAAGGTCCATTACATATGCAAAGAATGTATGTGAAATAAAATGGCTTTACTTGTAATTTAAAGTTAAACATGGACAGTGGGAACAAGGGAGGAGCTTGAAACACATTTGAGAGCATAAGAATATAAGAATATAAGTTGCCATACTGGGTCAAGACTGAGGGTCCATCAAGCCCAGCTTCCTGTTTACAACAGTTGCCAATTCTGTTTTTAATGCTACATTTGTCTCTTTTTTGGTTACTGTGTTGGGAAGTTTATTTGTATGTCTGGTATTTTAGTGCTAAGTCTGTTTTTCTTATGCTTTAGCTTTTTATTATGAATGAAAAACCATCAAGATAAATCCAAATAAATAAAGAGTCCAGGGACAGCATTGCACCAGGAAATTGAGCATATTACATGGGCTTTATGGGGATCCTGCACAGAGCAAAGATTACCCTAAGAATAACACTTAAATAAAAAAGCTTGCTGGGCAGACTGGATGGACTGCTTGGGAGTTTCTCTCATTTACTGTGTTGCCTTGTTCTGTATTTCTGTGTCTCTCTGTCAATCATGGACGGACTCAAAAGGAAATAAATCGATTGATTAAAACAGGGTGAAGATGAATTGAAAATCTTTATTATGCTCAGAATGCTGGGAACTTAATTTTCTGACGTCACCTGCATCTCATACTTTTGTATAAACTTTGCAAATATTTCTAGATAAACCTGAAGAGCGTTTAGGTCATTAGAATGTGAAGAGAAGGAAAAATGTAACCAGACTGGTTCTTGGTGCATAAAGAATGCCCTGAAGGATCCACATTGTGATTAATTGAAGCTTTTTTTAGCTTGGTTTGTTGGGTGTGTGTAAATAGCTGGGACTGGTTACTAACAGTAGGAGCAGGAAGCCTGCACTATCTATGCCTGAGGGACCCTAAGAGTGAGTATCAGTCGCTGCATGTAAAGTGACAGCAGTATTATGAGTTTATAAATACAGCACATCTCTGCCCTAAATTACACACCCATACGCATTCTTCCAATGCAGGGAGCCACATAATTCCAATGCTCATTTTATAAAAGCACACATATATTTTATATTTATTTATTTGGGTTTATTTAGTGAATTATGTGGCAGGAGTCGCAGTGTTTATAAATACAGCACATCTCTGTGCAGCCGCATTCTTCCAATGCAGGGAGCCACATAATTCCAATACTCATTTTATAAAAGCACACATATATTTTATATTTATTTATTTGGGTTTATTTAGTGAATTATGTGGCAGGAGTCGCAGTGTTTATAAATACAGCACATCTCTGTGCACACGCATTCTTCCAATGCAGGGAGCCACATAATTCCAATACTCATTTTATAAAAGCACAGACATATATTTTATATTTATTTATTTGGGTTTATTTAGTGAATTATGTGGCAGGAGTCGCAGTGTTTATAAATACAGCACATCTCTGTGCACATGGATTCTTCCAATGCAGGGAGCCATGTAATTTCAATACTCATTTTATAAAAGCGCAGGCATACATTTTATTTGTTTGTTCTTTGTATTTATTAGCCACTTTTCTGAATAAGAAATTCTTGTTGTACCCAGGGTACAATAAGTAAAATGGGAGCACATAATCCAGGATTATTTGCAGCTTGACATAGAATAAGGGGCACATCATTATGTCAGAACTTTAAATCCGTATTAATACCTACGTTAGAGAAATATACAATGACACAATAAATGTAACTTGCACTCAGTGCTCAGGGCTCTGAAACCGAACGCTATGATTTAGCAGCATGCTCGGGCTCTAAGTGGCGAGTTGGCAGTTCATTGCAGGTTTCTCAGTCACATTTCCATAGGAGGAGAGTCTGCATTAAAGGACTGGTGGAAAAGCCAAGCTTGTGTTTCATTCCTGTAATGGGAGTGGGTATTTGGTGGAGCTCTTCTAGGAGGGGGTTCTATAAGGCAGGAGCTGCTCCTGAGAAGGATTTCATCAAGGGTCCGTTCTTCTGATGTCTTTTGTCACCAGCATTGTAATAGAGGCGCCGTGTGAGCACCTTAGAGGTCTGGGGCTGTGCATAGAGTCTCTCTTACTGACAAAGAAAATCCCATTGATTAATGATCTACTAGAAGAACAAAAACCTCCTATCTTCTGTATCAGTAAAACATGGCTGAAAGACTGAAAATGTTCTATTAAATCAAACTGATCACCCCAACTATATCTTTCACATCCCCAGACACCAACATAAAGGTGAGAGTCTTAATAATCAGTAAAAAAGAAATCAAACCCAACGAAGAAGAGATTAACCCCCCATAAGAGGTGGCAATACTAAAATCAACACAATTATATATAGAAACATAGAAATGACGGCAGAAGAAGACCAAATGGTCCATCCAGTCTGCTCAGTAAGCTTTCACACTTATTTTTTTCATACTTATCTGTTACTCTTGTCCCTTATAAGTAACTTTTTGCTTCTATTTCCCTTCCACCCCCGCCATCTAAGCTGCATCTAAGTGAAGTATCTAGCTAATTGGTTAGGGGTAGTAACTACCGTATTAAGCAAGCTACTCCCACGCTTGTTTACCCAGCCTGTGCAATTCATTCCTTGTTGGTTATCTGAATATAAATCCAATTTCCTTCATTCCCCCTGCCATTGAAGCAGTGAGCTGTGCTGGATATGTATTCTAAGTGAAGTATCAGGCTTGATTTGGGGTAGTAACCGCCGTAACAAGCAAGCTACACCCATGTTTATTTGTTTATCCAGACTATGTAATTCAGTCCTTGTTGGTTGTTGTCTGAATATAAATCCTCTTTTCTTCATTTCCCCTGCCGTTGAAGCAGAAAGCTATGCTGGATATGTATTGAAAGTGAAGTATCAGGCTTATTTGGTTTGGGGTAATAACAGCCATAACAAGCAAGCTACTCCCTTGCTTTTTTGTGGATACAAATCCTTTTTTCCCCACATTTCCTCTTGCCATTGAAGCATAGAGCAATGTTGGAGTCGCATTAACCATGTGTATGTTTATTGAATAAAGTCTATTGCCCACCTGGAACACTGCAAAAAGACTGCTCACCCCTAATTGGAATTTTCACAAAAGCGTTTCCATCACCTGAATCCACAATAATAGTTGGAGTCTTTAACCTACATGTAGACAGCATACCTAAAACAACAGGAAGTGAAATCTTCTTAGATACTATGGAAGGAATGGAATGGTCATGATTTATAACCAACCCAACAAACAAAACAGGACACATCCTTGACCTAATATTTGCTGATCACAATAACTGCACAATCAATTCATCCCACCACATACTACCCTGGTTTAACCACCGACTAATGAAAGCAGAAATATCCCTCCTCAGTGCACAGAAATCAATATCATATATTAATCAATTATTCACATACAGAAAAAAGATAGAATTGAAAATACTTGAAGAGGCTATTCAAAATAAGATAACCGATCTTAAATTTGATAATGCCTCCTCAAACTTTGACTCCTTGGATAATATCATCAATGAAATAGCCAATACCTTATGCCCAGTCCAGAAAAAAAGGTTCCAAAAAGAACCCAACACCTCCAAACATAAGAAACCTTGATATAATGAAGAACTAAGATATACTAAGCAAACCCTGAGAACATCTGAAAAGCAATGGCGAAAATGCCAGTCTACAGAATCCCTAGAAAAATACAGATCCCTCCTAGCAAAATACCGTGACAAATCAATAAACCAAAAAAAGACTATTACGCTAAGGAGATTCACCGTTTAATATTTAACTCAAAATTACTATTCAAAACAGTAAAAAACCTAATCATGGACCCATCAACGCCAATCTTGAATAACCACAACTTTACAAAGAACTCCTGCAATGAATTTGCCATATCGCTACTAGACAATATCACTAGGATGAAAACACAGTTCTCTACCAGGTAACTAACAAATGAACAGGAAGAAAACATGTGCAAGCAAAATGGAACACATTTGATACAGCACAAAAACTTGAAATTATCCAAATAATTACAAAAATTAAATCTATCCACCCACTGGACCCAATCTCTGCAAGTTCCCTGAAAACAACACATGACGTAATAACTCCAACAATCACAACTATGATCAATTACTCACTGTCAGAAGGCTTGGTCCCAGATAGAGCAAAACAAGCTGTGATTAAACCAATCCTAAAAATTAAGACTGGCAGAATTGATGATTGGGACAATTATCGACTAATATCCAACCTGGCTTTCTTTACTAACGTCTAGAAAAAGCAGTGCTATCACAATTAGAAAGCTACTTAGAAGGCAATAATATTCTCTACCTAAACCAATTCAGTTTCAGAAAAGATCACTCAACAGAAACCCTACTCATTTCCTTTACCGACCCAGTACTATAGAGATTTGACATTGACGAATCCTATATACTGGTACTAATTAATCTAACAGCAGCCATCAGCATCATAGACCACTTCCTGCTGTGCCATCAGCTGAGAAACATTGGAATAGACGGAAAGGTCATTGGTTCTCATCCTTACTAGTAGATAGATCATTCCAAGTCAAATTAGACAATCACTTATCTGACACCTTGCCAACTGACACAAGTGTCCCCTAGAGCTCAGCACTCTCAGCTATACTATTCAACATTTATATGCTACCTCTATGTACATTAATAGCGGAACTAGGAATTAAATTCTTCCTATATGCAGATGACATAGCAAATGTTGCTTACCTGATGTAACAGGTGTTCTCACAGGACAGCAGGATGTTAGTCCTCACAAATGGGTGACATCGAGGATGGAGCCCACCACGGAAAACTTCTGTCAAAGTTTAACAGAACTTTGACTGGCCCCTACTGGGCATGCCCAGCAAGGCACAGACCCTGCAGCCAGCAGGGGTCTCCCTTCAGTCTGATTTTCAAAGCTACAGGCAGTGCCTAAAAAGTAAAAAGAAAACGAACCCAACACCGCGGGGTGGCGGGCGGGTTTCGTGAGGACTAACATCCTGCTGTCCTGTGAGAACACCTGTTACATCAGGTAAGCAACATTTGCTTTCTCACAGGACAAGCAGGATGGTTGTCCTCACAAATGGGTGAGTACCGAGCTGAGGATGACCTGACTTGCACCAAATGTACCCAACGGCGTGCAACAGGCACAACAACTGGGGTGTTATTTGGGAAAGGGCATCCGCACCCTACCGGGCAGGTGGAAGGGTGTTGGTACATCAGGTTGGAAAAAGGTTACGCAAGACAGATTGGCCGAAGATGGAGTCTTGTCTTCCAGCTTTGTCCAAACAATAGTGGGCTGCAAAGGTATGGAGAGAACTCCAGGTTGCAGCTTTGCAGATGTCCGGAAGCGGCACCAATCGAAGGTGTGCCACGGACGTCGCCATGGCCCTCACAGAGTGTGCTTTAACACGGTCTTGAAAAGGAATGCCAGCTTGCTCATAGCAGAAAGCAATGCAGTCCGCCAACCAGGAGGAAAGAGCCTGCTTACCCACAGGTTGTCCTAACTTGTTAGGATGGAAAGAGACGAATAATTGAGTGCTCTTCCTGTGAGAAACTGTACGGTCTAGGTAAAAAGCGAGAGCCCGTTTACAGTCTAGGGTATGCAGGGTCTGTTCTCCAGAGTTGGAGTGGGGCCTGGGGAAAAAGATAGGTAGTATGATGGATTGATTAATATGAAACTCAGAAACTACCTTAGGTAAAAATTTAGGGTGAGTGCGAAGAACCGCCCGGTCCTGCAGGAGCTTAGTGTAAGGCGGATAGGTAACTAGGGCCTGTAATTCACTAACCCTGCGAGCTGAAGTAACAGCCAAAAGGAATAACACTTTCCAAGTGAGATATTTCAAGTCACAGGAGTGCAGAGGTTCGAAAGGTAGTTTCATGAGACGACCAAGAACCAGGTTAAGGTCCCAGGATGGGGCCGGAGGACGCAAGGGTGGCTTGAGATGGAGCAAGCCCTTAAGGAAACGTGTGACCAGGGGTTGTACTGAAATAGGACTACCCCCAATACCTTTATGGAAGGCGGCTACCGCACTGACATGCATTCTGATAGAAGAGGTTTTAAGACCTGATTCAGAGAGATGCCATAAATAGTCCAAGAAGTTAGAGATTGGACAGGAAAGGGGATCAAGGGACTGAGAAGTGCACCATGATGTGTACCTTTTCCATTTGTATGAGTAAGATCTTCTTGTGGAAGGCTTTCGTGAAGCTATCAGGACACGAGAAAGGGAATCTGAAAGGTTAAATGGTTGAAGAACTAACCTTTCAACATCCATGCCGTCAGGGACAAGGCTTGGAGGTTGGGATGGAGGAGGCATCCGTCGTTTTGAGTGAGCAGATGCGGGTCCTTTCCCAGAGGAATGTGCCTGCGGATGGAGAGATCCTGGAGTATGGGAAACCATACTTGGCGTGACCAGTAAGGTACTATCAGGATCATGGTTCCTCCGTCCTGGCGTAGCTTCACGAGAGTCTTTGACACAAGAGGAAGTGGAGGGAATGCATAGAGCAGAACGGTCGTCCACTTGAGGGAGAATGCATCTCTCGGCTGAGAGTGCTGGCTCCAAATGAGAGAGCAATAATTGTCCACTTTGTGGTTCTGAGGGGACGCAAAGAGGTCTATGCGGGGAAAACCCCACTTTCGAAACAGAGAGGTCGCTACGAGAGGGTTGAGTGACCACTCGTGTGGTTGGAAGACACGGCTCAGCTGGTCTGCCAATACATTGTCTACTCCCGGCAGGTAAGTGGCCCTGAGGTACATAGAGTGGGAGAGGGCTTCTGCCCAAATCTGCGCAGCCTCCTGACACAGAAGGAAGGATCCTGTGCCTCCCTGCTTGTTTATGTACCACATGGCCACTTGGTTGTCCGTCTGGATTAAGATTATCTGATGGAATAGATGATCTTTGAAAGTTCTGAGCGCATAGCGGATTGCTCGAAGTTCCAGGAAATTTATCTGGTGTTCGGCTTCCTCTTTTGACCATAACCCTTGGGTTTGGAAGTCGTCCACATGGGCTCCCCAACCGATGTGAGAAGCATCGGTGGTTAGGATTACTTGCAGATCCGGTGGGAGAAAAGGTAAGCCCTGAAGGAGGTTGACCTGAGTCGTCCACCAGGTTAAAGACAGGCGCAGCGCTTGTGTAACAGTGACTATGGAGGACAGAGGCTGAAAAGCTTGAATCCATTGGTGTCGTAGAGTCCATTGTGTTACTCTCATGGCTAGTTGGGTCATGGGAGTGACTTGAACCGAGGATGCCATGTGTCCTAGGAGAATGAGGAATTGGCGAGCCGTGGCAGTGTTTTGAGACTGGAGCTGGCGAGCCAGGGATATTAGGGTGTGAACCCTCTGAGGAGGAAGGTAAGCCTTTGCCTGTAAGGTGTCCAAGTCTGCCCCAATGAAGGATAAGGTTTGAGATGGGACTAAGCAAGATTTCTCGTAATTGACAAGAAACCCTAAGGAAAGGAGTGTTTGAATTGTCAATTTGAGGGAGGATTGAGCAATCTGATGGGTGGAGGCCCTGATTAGCCAATCGTCCAGGTAGGGGTAGACGTGGACACCTTCCTTCCGCAGGAATGCTGCTACCACTACGAGACATTTGGTAAAGACTCGTGGAGCAGATGCCAGACCGAAAGGCAATACCCGGTATTGATAATGGTCGCGGCCTACCAGAAATCGCAGATACTTGCGATGGGATTGTGCGATCGCTATGTGAGTATAAGCGTCCTTTAGGTCGAGAGAGCATAGCCAATCCCCCTTTTGTAGCAGAGGGAGCAGCGCGCCCAGGGTTACCATCTTGAATTTTTCTTTTTGAAGGTATTTGTTGAGGGCTCGAAGGTCCAAAATGGGACGTAGTCCCCCTGATTTCTTTGGTATTAGGAAGTATCTGGAATAGAATCCCTTTCCTCGCTGAGAGGGAGGGACGGGTTCTATAGCATTTGATTGCAGAAGAAGAGAGACTTCCTGTTGTAATTGAACCAAATGGGTGGTTAGACTCCACGCTTGAAGAGGCGGGGAGTCTGCCGGAAGAGTTATGAAGTTGAGGTGGTAACCCTGTGCGATAATTGCTAGCACCCACTGAGGTGCTGAGGTGATCTGTAGCCAAGCTTGTAAAAAAAGGTACAGTCGACCCCCTACAGGGATGTCTGTAAGAGGGGTTTGGCATGTGCTCCTTACAGGAGAGTCAAAGGCCAGCCGCAGGCCCAGGAGGAGGGGCTACAGTAGGCCTTTGTTTCCTAGGCTGACGTGGCTGAGGCCTGGTAGAGGATCGAGCTGGACGAGGCCTGGTCGATGGAGGATAGTAACGACGTGGCCGAAAGAACGACTTTTTAGAGTCTTTCTTAAGTGGTTGTTTGGAGGAAACCTCAGACGGAACAGAAGAAAGTTGTTTCAACGTCTCGTGGTGATCTTTTAACTCAGCTACAATTTGCTGAATTTGTTCTCCAAACAAATTGTCCCCTAAGCAGGGTAAATCCGCTAAACGATCCTGGACCTCTGGGCGAAGGTTGGATGACTTTAACCAAGCCCAACGTCTGGCCGAGATAGCAGTAGCTGAAACTTTTGTGGAAGCATCGAAGATGTCGTAAGCTGTTCTGATCTCGTGCTTCCCAGCTTCAAACCCTTTGTTAAGAAGGGCCTGAAGCTGTGGCTGGTATTGATCAGGCAATGTATCAGCGTAGTCTTGCATCTGTTTAAGGATGGCTCTGTTGTATTGAGTCATGTAAAGTTGATATGAAGCTATGCGTGAAATCAACATAGCTCCATGGTACACTTTCCGGCCCACACTATCCAGGAATTTATTGTCCTTGACAGGTGGGGTGGAAGAGTGTGGCTTTAGACGCTTGGCCTTTCTTTGTGCGGACTCAACCACAACAGAGCGATGATCCAGTTGAGGCTTTTGAAAGCCTGGTGCTGACTGGACGAGGTATGTGGAGTCAGCTTTCTTGTTCACTGGTGAGACAGATGAAGGAGACTCCCAGTTTTTCTTTAAAAGATCCAGAAAGACCTGGTGAATGGGGATGGAAGCGATGATTTTTGGAGCATCCAAAAATTGAAGCAGTTCCATCATCTGGTGTCTGTCATCGGTCTCAGATTGCAGCTGAAAGGGTACAAGTTCTGACATCTCCTTTACAAAATTTATAAAGGAGAGATCCTCTGGAGGAGATCTTTTTCTACTCTCTGTAGGAGATGGTGGAGAAGGTAGATCCGTGTCAGAAGATGTATCATCACCCCAGGTATCGTAGGGATCATGTGGGGGTTGAAGCCCTGAAGGACCTGGTTGAGGATCCGAAGGCATCGAAGGAAACCTTGAAGGAACCGGTGCTGCAATCGGCACTGGGAATGGCATCGAGGGTTTCGGGGTTGCCGATGGAATCGGTGCCGGTTTCGGAATCGATGGAGCCGAAGGATAAATCGGTGGAGATATGCGAGAAGGCACCGATGGGACCACCCCGGAAGGGGGAATCAGAAACGGTGTTTCTCCTGCCGATGAGAATCCTGTCGGAGACGGTGGAGTTATCGGTGCTACTTGGATCATCGATGGAAGGGCTTGTACAAGTGCTTCCATACGGTGTAGTAGCGGTGCCAGCGCTTCCACCAGAGGCTCGGTGGCCGGTTCCCTCCTCGGTGGCGGAGTCGGTGCCGGGGTCGGTGCCGGAATCGGTGCCGGAGACGGTGCCGGTGGAGGTTGGAACCTTTGCATCACTTTCTCGATGGCCTCCTGGACCAGCCAGTCCAGTTCTGCCCGGAGACCAGGGGTAACAATACCCGGCTCGACGGGAGAGGGAGGCTGAGGAAGAGCCGGAGGGACCACCGTAACCGGTGGGATCACGGCTCCCACACCCCGAGAGGGTGAGGGTTTCCTCGATGCCTGCGAACGAGACGTGGACGGTGCCAAGTCTGATCGAGGCCTCTTAGTCGGTGGCTCGGCCAGTTTAGAGGTCGATGACTGTGGATCCTCGACGGGCCGAGACTTGTGCCGTCGATGGCGATGCTTGTCCTTTCGATCTCCTCGCCCATCCGGGGAGGGAACAGGAGACGACGGCCGAGAAGTCATCGATGGTGGACGGTCACCGGAGGGTTGACGATGGTGGTGCAACTTCGACGGTGCCGGTTCCGATGACGTCGATGCTATCGATGGCGTTGGGGTGGGTGCATGGAAGAGGAGCCCCATCTTCTCCATCCTGGCTTTGCGACCCTTAGGTGTCATTAAGGCACATTTGGTGCAAGTCAGGACATCATGCTCACTACCCAAACACAATACACAAACCCTATGGGGGTCTGTGATTGACATAGTCCGGGTACAGTCCGGACAACGACGGAACCCCGTCGCCATGGCCTAAGGCCAAATTTAGCCGCGGGATCGGTAAGTGCCAATAGGCCTCAAGGGCCAAAATCGACGGCAGTCGATGAAAACGGCAAAAAACTTACCGGTTTCCGCGAAGGTAAGAAAAAGTTGTCGAAGGGAGACCCCTGAGGGGCAAAATTTTCTTCGGAAAGAAAAACCGAATTCCTGTCAGGAACGTGGTAGAGAGCTCCTTTCACCACGTGGCAACTGCTGCGCGGAAAAAAGAAGACTGAAGGGAGACCCCTGCTGGCTGCAGGGTCAGTGCCTTGCTGGGCATGCCCAGTAGGGGCCAGTCAAAGTTCTGTTAAACTTTGACAGAAGTTTTCCGTGGTGGGCTCCATCCTCGATGTCACCCATTTGTGAGGACAACCATCCTGCTTGTCCTGTGAGAAACAATTCTACAAACCATTCGACAAATCTGTTCAACATTGTCCACCTACATGAAGGCAATACAACAAAACTATGTCAGATGAAGCTAACTCTAAACACAAAACCCCCCTAAAAGTTTGTGGTTAAGAAGAAATTCCATGATAAACAAACCGTCAACCTTAGACCTAGGAAATTTTAACATTACACCCGCAGATCAAGTATAAGACCTAGGAATACAGATTGATGAGAACTTTCCAAAGAAAAAGCATATAAGAAAACTAATTAAATCAGGATACTCCAAGCTGAGAATACTACACAGGCTGAAATCATTGCTAACAATTCAAGACTTCTGCACTGTTTTACAAACATAAATATTTTCAAATATAGATTACTCCAACTTCCTATTACTAGGCTTACCCTCAGGACTACTAAAACCAGTACAATTACTACAAATGCCTCAGCTAGACGCTTAATAGGGACAAGGAAATTTGCCCAGATCACCCCCTCACTGATAGCAGTGCGTTGGCTTCCTGTACAATCCAGAATTCATTAGAAAGTATATCATCACAAACATAAACCCATATCTAATAGGAGAGACTCTTCAACCATACACCCCGCAGAGAGCACTAAGATCACAAAACAATGGACTTCTAAAGGTTCCTACAACATGGAACATTCACCTAACACAAATAAGAGACCGAATACTTTCCATAGAGGTCCCTAAACTATGGACGTCTCTTCCAGAGTCATCACGCCAGATAACAGAAAGAAAGAATTTCAAGAGAACTGAAAACCTGGCTCTTTAGAAAAGCATATGAGCTAAAATAAAACACCAATATGCCAATAACATCAGTGTCAGAACCCTAGGCTATGCTAAGAGACTAAGCAATAAGTACTGAGCGATGTTAAATGTATACTGAGTATAATATGAAGGATGATGAAATGGAAATCATTAATCATAATTCTACATCAAAGCACCCCAATTACCTTGTATTTAATGTTGATGAATCCACTCAGAATACCCATTTTCAGTTGAGATTAATTAGATTATGTATAAATATGACCCAGATAATGTATATGCAGTCATTTTGACCTAGAATATGAACATTGAAACAGAATGGGATTGTTGATCCAATAAAAAGTACCTGGCAAGTACCCAAAACTAAGTCTATTCCATGTTACCGTTGCTAGTAATAGCAGTGGCTATTTTCTAAGTCAACTTAATTAATAGCAGGTAATGGACTTCTCCTCCAAGAACTTATTCAATCCTTTTTTAAACACAGCTATACTAACTGCACTAACCACATCCTCTGACAACAAATTCCAGAGTTTAATTGTGCATTGAGTAAAAAAGAACTTTCTCCGATTAGTTTTAAATGTGCCACGTGCTAACTTCATGGAGTGCCCCCTAGTCCTTCTATTAGCCGAAAGAGTAAATAACCGATTCACATCTACCCGTTCTAGACCTCTCATGATTTTAAACACCTCTATCATATCCCCCCTCAGCCGTCTCTTCTCCAAGCTGAAAAGTCCTAACCTCTTTAGTCTTTCCTCATAGGGGAGCTGATCCATCCCCTTTATCATTTTGGTAGCCCTTCTCTGTACCTTCTCCAACACAACTATATCTTTTTTGAAATGCAGCAACCAGAATTGTACACAGTATTCAAGGTGTGGTCTCCCCATGGAGTGATACAGAGGCATTATGACATTTTCTGTTTTATTCATCATTTCCTTTATAATAATTCCCAACATTCTGTTTGCTTTTTTGACTGCCGCAGCACACTGAACCGACGATTTCAATGTGTTATCCACTATGATGCCTAGATCTTTTTCCTGGGTGGTAGCTCCTAATATGGAACCTAACATTGTGTAACTACAGCAAGGGTTATTTTTCCCTATATGCAACACCTTGCACTTCTCCACATTAAATTTCATCTGCCATTTGGATGCCCAATCTTCAAGTCTTGCAAGGTCCTCCTGTAATGAATCACAATCCGCTTGTGATTTAACTACTCTGAATAATTTTGTATCATCTGCAAATTTGATAACCTCACTCGTCATGTTCCTTTCCAGATCATTTATATATATATTGAAAAGCACCGGTCCAAGTACAGATCCCTGAGGCACTCCACTGTTTACCCTTTTCCACTGAGAAAATTGACCATTTAATCCTAATCTCTGTTTCCTGTCTTTTAACCAGCTTGTAATCCATGAAAGGACATCGCCTCCTATCCCATGACTTTTTAGTTTTCTTAGAAGCCTCTCATGAGGGACTTTGTCAAACTCCTTCTGAAAATCCAAATACACTACATCTACCGGTTCAGCTTTATCCACATGTTTATTAACTCCTTCAAAAAAATGAAGCAGATTTGTTAGGCAAGACTTGCCTTGGGTAAATCCATGTTGACTGTGTTCCATTAAACCATGTCTTTCTATATGCTCTACGATTTTGATCTTGAGAATAGTTTCCACCATTTTTCCCGGCACTGAAGTCAGGCTCACTGGTCTATAGTTACCCGGATCACCCCTGGAGCCTTTTTTAAATCTTGGGGTTTCATTGGCCACCCTCCAGTCTTCAGGTGCAATGGATGATTTTAATTATAGGTTACAAATTTTAACTAATAGATCAGAAATTTCATTTTTTAGTTCCTTCAGTACCCTAGGATGCCTACCATCCTAGGGTATTGAAGGTGATTTGCTACTTTTTAGTTTGTCAATCTGGCCCACTACATCTTCCAGGTTCACAGTGATTTTGTTCAGTTCGTCTGACTCATCACTCCTGAAAACCATCTCTGGAACTGGTATCTCCCCAACATCCTCATTAGTAAACACGGAGGCAAAGAATTCATTTAGTCTTTCTGCAATGGCCTTATCTTCCATAAGAGCCCCTTTAACTCCTCTGTCATCTAATGGTCCAACCGACTCCCTCACAGGTTTCCTGCTTTGGATATATTTTAAAAAGTTTGTATTATGAGTTTTTGCCTCTAGGGCCAACTTCATTTCAAATTCTCTCTTCGCCTGTCTTATCAGTGTTTTACAATTAACTTGACAATGCTTATGCTTTATCCTATTTTCTTCAGCTGGATCCTTCTTCCAATCTTTGAAGGATTTTTTTTGGCTAAAGTAGCCTCTTTCACCTTACCTTTTAACCATGACAGTAATCGTTTTGCCTTCCTTCCACCTTTCTTAATGTGTGGAATACATATGGACTGCGCCTCTAGGATTGCATTTTTAAAGAATGTCCATGCCTGTTGAACTTTTAACCTTTGCAGCTGCACCTTTCCTCATTTTATCAAGGTTTCCCTTTTGAAAGTTTAGTGTTAGAGCTTCAGATTTACTTAGTGTCCTCCTTCCAGTTATTAGTTTAAATTTGATCATGTTATGATCACTGTTGCCAACTGGCCCCACCACTGTTACCTCTCTCACCAAATCCTGCATTCCACTAAGAATTAAATCTAAAATAGCTCCCTCTCTTGTTGGTTCCTGAACCAATTGCTCCATGAAGCAGTCATTTATTACTTCCAGGAACTTTGTCTCTAGCAAGTCCTAATGTTACATTTACCCAGTCAATATTGGGGTAATTGAAATCTCCCATTATTATTGCACTGCCAAATTGGTTAGCTTCCCTGGTTTCTCTTAGCATTTCATCATCTGTCTGATCATTTTGTCCAGGTGGATGGTAGTATACTCCTACCACTATACTCTTACCCAACACACATGGCGCCAAGGTCTTGTAAGCCTCAAATGCTTTGCGCTTTTAATGCACAAAGCATTTAAGGTGCACAGGGCTGGTAAGGAGCAGGGGCACAAGGTAGCTCGCAGGGCACCCGTGTTGGCAGCGCCAGAGGGAGGTTCCTCTGAGGCCCAAAAGAGGGTTCAGCCGCCGAGGTCTGGTGGAGCACCCAAGGAGAAATGTCCGCTTCGTTCCATGGTCTGTCCAAGGGAAAGCACATCCTTGGATTCTTCAGATCAGGAAGACTCTCCACACCCGGGTCCTGATCAGGGTCAGGATGTGGACCCAGATGTCCAGGCTCCTCTGTCCAAGCACATGGGATCCCCTCCGGTGGATCAGGATAACCCCAAGGTGGTTCGTTTGTTCAGAAAGGATAAACTGGGTCCCCTTATTCCAGTCATCTTAGGCAAACTAGGAATTGAAGCCCCTTAGGAGGATTACAGGTTGGGGGCTACTATGGATCCAGTGGTGCTGAGACTCCGAAGTCCAGCGCGTTTGTTCCTGTTCCACTTTTCTGTGTCTGACCTTTTATTTAAGGAGTGGGACACGCCTGATCTGGGGTTAAAGGTGAGCAGGGCCATGGATAAGTTATACCCGCTCCCAGAGGACACGCTGGATCTTCTCAGGGTGCCTAAGGTAGATGCTGCGGTCTCAGCAGTGACGAAGAAGTCAACTATTCCAGTGACAGGAGCCGCAGCCTCAAAGGATCTGCAGGACCACAAGTTGGAGGTACATCTCAAGAAAATCTTTGAGGTATCAGCTCTGGGAGTCTGGGCTGCCATCTGCAGCAACTTTGCATAGTGGGCCAGTCTCTGCTGGATCCAGGATTTCCAAGCATCCGTGGAACTTACAGATGCCCAGTCACAACAGGTTGGGAGACTGGAGTCTGTGGTGGTCTACAGTTCAGATGCACTGTATGAATTTTTGCGGACCTCAGGAAGGGTGATGGTTTCAGCGGTTTCGGCGCGTTGCCTCCTTTGGTTGCGGAATTAGTTGGCAGATGTCTCCTCCAAGTTGCATTTGAGTTCTCTGCCCTTCAAGGGCAGATTGTTGTTAGGACAGCAATTGGACGATATGATCAAGTCACTCGGGGAGAACAAGGTCCACAAACTGCCGGAGGACAGGCCCAGGACGAGAGGCTCTTTTTCTCAGAGAGCAAGATTTCGGGGGAATAGATGTTTTCGCTCCACCCAATCCATGGGCTTTTCGTTTCGACAGGGACTAAGCCGTCAAAATACATGGCCCCAGTCCTTTTGAGGCCGGTGGCCCTCCAGAGAAGGAGCCCTTCAGTCTCATGGGGGCCCCAAGCCATCACAATGAAGTGAGGCCAGTTCACTCCTCGGTTCCAAAGATTGGGGGCAGACTGTCCTTATTCCTGGAGAAGTGGACCACGGTAACGTTGGATCAATGGGTCCTAAGCATAATCGAACATGGCTATGCTTTAGATTTTGCATGGATGATCCACAACTGCTTCATGGTTTCCCCCATGCGCGTACAGTCAAAAGAGGCAAGCGGTACACGAGACCCTGCTGCGCTTACAAGACCTCGGCGCCATAGTTCCAGTTCCAGCCAGAGAACTCAGGCGTAGGCGTTACTCAATCTATTTCATTGTGCCAAAAAAGGAAGGAACATTTTGCCCCATCCTAGATCTGAAACAGGTCAATTGGAAGCTGAAGGTGCCTTATTTTTGGATGGAACCTCTGCACTCTGTGATAGCATCTGTCCACAAGGGAGAGTTTCTGGTGTCGTTGGACCTGACAAAGGCTTATCTGCACATTCTCATCCGTCCGGATCATCAGAAGTACCTACGGTTCTCGATCCTTGCCCAACATTTCCAGTTTTGTGCTCTCCCATTCGGACTCACGACAGAGCCAAGGGTCTTCATCAAGGTAATGGTGGTGGTAGCGGCAGAGCTGCGGAGCGAGGGAGTATTGGTTCATCCCTACCTGGACGATTGGCTGATTTGTGCAAATTTGGAGGAATTGTGCAGGATTGTCCAGTGGGTCCTCCGGAGGTTGACTTTTTTAGGTTGGGTGGTAAACCCCGACAAGAGCCATCTGATTCCTTCTCAGTCCTTGGAGTTTCTGGGAGCCAGATTCGATACGGTCTCGGGCAAGGTTTTTCTTACAAAAGAGAGACTTTCCAAGTTGATTTCCCAGGTGGATTTATTCAGTTCCATGCTACAGCCCACGGCCTGGGATTATTTGCAGGTCCTGGGGTCGATGGCTTCCACTCTCGAGCTCATTCCATGGGCCTTTGCTCATATGCGTCCTCTGCAGTTTGCATTGCTCTCCCGCTGGAGTCCACTTTCCCAGCAGTTCCAGCTTCAATTACCACTGACGGACGTGGCGCATGCCAGTCTACATTGGTGGCTGTGTCCAGACAACTTGCATTGGGGAGTGGACTTGGAGATTCCCATGTGGATCGTGGTCACTACCGACACCAGTCTTTCTGGAAGGGGGGCGGTCTGTTGGGGAGCGGCGGTGCAGGGCCAATGGACGAAGACGGAATCCTCCTGGTCCATCAATCACTTGGAGACCAGGGCTGTTCGGCTGGCATTTCAGGCCCTTTTTCCCTTGGTGGAAGGGCGGTCGGTGAGGATACTATCCGACAATGCCACAGTGGTAGCTTACATAAATCGTCAAGGAGGAACAAGGAGCCATCCTGTGGCGACGGAGGCACAGCTGCTAATCGCCTGGGCAGAACGGCACCTTTACAAGATTGCAGCCTCCCACATTGCCAGGGTCGACAACATGCAGACAGACTTTCTCAGTCAAAACCAGTTGGATCCAGGGGAGTGGGAACTCTCAGACGAGGCCTTTCACCTTCTGTGCCAGCATTGGACCAGGCCATCCATGGAGATCATGGCAACATACCGCAATGTCAAGGCTCCTCATTTCTTCAGTCGGTGACGAGAACTGGGAGCGGAGGAAGTAGATGCTCTGGTTCTGCCCTGGCCAAGGGATGTTCTGTTGTATGTCTTTCCTCGGTGGCCGTTGGTCGGAAAAGTGTTGCACCGAATCGAAGTTCACCCAGGTACAGTGATTGTAGTGGCTCCGGAATGGCCACGGCATCTGAGGTTTGCGGATCTTCTGATTCTAGCCGTCGATGGTCCGCTGCGGTTTCCTCCATCCCCAACTCTACTGCGCCAGGGGCCCGTCTATTTTGATGAGGTCAATCGCTTCTGACTAGTGGCATGGCTTTTGAAAGGCAGAAGCTAAGTTTGAGGGGTTATTCACCTGCGGTTATTGCAACGCTCTTGCACTCCCATAAAACTTCTACCTCCAGAGCCTATGTTAGGGTCTGGGGGGTGTTTGAGTCCTGGTGTGGGGAACGTAGCATTTGTCCTGCCAAGGCCTCAATCCCGGAAGTTCTGGAATTCCTTCAGGCGGGATTGTCTAAGGGTCTGGCCTTTAATTCCTTAAGACTTCAAGTAGCGGCATTAGGTTGTTTTCAAGGTAAGGTTCATGGAGTGGCACTGGCTTCGCATCCCAATGTGGCTAGGTTCCTGAGAGGGGTTAAGCAGTTGCGCCCTCCGGTTCAGAATCCCTGTCCTTCCTGGAAACTTAATTTGGTTCTCCACGCCCTTTGTTCGGCCACCTTTGAGCCCTTGAAGCAGGTGACCCTGAGGGATCTCACGTTGAAAATGGTGTTTTTGGTCACTATTGTTTCGGCGAGGCGTATTTCAGAGCTCCAGGCGTTGTCTTGCAGAGAGCCTTTCTTAAGGATTTCGGAAGTGGATGCTTTATTGCACATGGTTCCCTCCTTTCTCCTGAAGGTGGTCTCTGCTTTTCATTTAAATCAGTCTGTGGAGCTTCCTTCCTTTGTGGGTTTAGATTCCTCTTCTCCAGAGGCCAGAGATTTGCGAAAGCTGGATGTAAAACGGGTATTGTTGAGTTACCTGGCGGTCACAAGTAGTTTTCATCTGATGGATCATTTTTTCGTCTTATGGAGTGGACCTAGAAGGGGTCAGAAAGCTTCCAAGCCAACTATCGCCCGGTGGCTGAAGGAGGCTATCATGTCGGCATACCTTGTACAGGGCTGGTTGATTCCGGTTGGGCTTAAGCCACATTCTACGCGCTCGCAATTGACTTCGTGGGCCGAATGTCAGCAGGTGGCGGCGCAAGAGATTTGTAGGGCGGCTACCTGGAAGTCCACTCATACTTTCACGAGACACTATAGACTTGATGTCCGGGCACCTGAGCCTGGAGAGTTTGGAGCCAGTATTCTCCGAGCGGGACTCTCGCAGTCCCATCCTGGTTAGGGAAGCTCGGGTACATCCCAGGAGTCTGGGCTGATCCGGGTACGTACAGGGAAAGGAAAATTGGTTCTTACCTGATAATTTTCGTTCCTGTAGTACCACGGATCAGGCCAGAGTCCCACTCAGGGAGAGTCCACTCGTACGGTGGTTCAAAAAAAGATATAATTGCGATGGAGAAGGTACAGAGAAGGGCTACCAAAATGATAAGGGGAATGGAACAGCTCCCCTATGAAGAAAGACTAAAGAGGTTAGGACTTTTCAGCTTGGAGAAGAGACGACTGAGGGGGGATGAGATAGAGATGTTTAAAATCATGAGAGGTCTAGAACGGGTAGATGTGAATTGGTTATTTACTCTTTCGGATAGTAGAAAGACTAGGGGGCACTCCATGAAGTTAGCATGGGGCACATTTAAAACTAATCGGAGGTCTAATACCCTTAAATACTTGGGGATTATTATACCTAACCAATTGGATTCCATCTATGAGCTAAATGTTCAACCCAAGCTGACCTCCACGATTAATACTTTGCTCGCGTGGAAGACCTTACCCTTGTCGTTCAAAGGACGGATCCGTCTTTACCAAATGATGATAGTGCCTAAATGGCTCTACCTCCTTCAAATGCTGCCGCTGTGGCTTTCCACGGCTGACTTGAAAGTACTGACCCGGGCTCTCCGGAGTTTTTTGTGGGGGGGCAAAAGAGCGCGCATTCCTTTACAGATGCTATACCTCCCCCCAGACCAGGGTGGGGTCGGGGTACCTAACCTAAAAATGTATAACCTAGCCTGTACTTTACGGTTTGTCAAAGATTGGATATTTGGGTCTTCTTATTTTTTGCCTCACTCCGCTCTACAAGTCTGGTATGAAGTCCCCTCGCTCAATTTTTTACTTCATGCACGGCCCTCAGTTGTCCCGGCCCATCTTAGATCCCACCTGCTAGTGACCACTTGTCGAGCAGCCTGGGCCTGTCTCTGCCATATATACCGTCAACCACCTGGTATTACACCCTATTTACATTTACAGAATAATGGATATTTTTTACCGGGGGAGGGGGAAACACCCTTTAGGCGGTGGAACGTAGAGGGTCTCACATATCTCTCTCAATTGTTGGACCCGTCTACTGGGATTTTATACAGCTTTGCTGATCTCCAACAACAATTCAATATTCCACACACTGATTTCTATGCCTTTTTACAAATTCGCCATTTTATGCACTCTTGTGCTGCGCATTGGGAGAATACCTCACGTAACACTGCCCTCCGACACCTCCTATGCACAGCGGCTAATAAGCCCCCCAAAATCTCGGTTTTTTATAAAGAATTGGCTCAACCGAGAGAGACAGGTCACTTGCAACCTCTATATCAAAGATGGTCCCTTTGAAGTGAGCTGGACGTCACTTATGAGGATTTTTTGAAATGCTTTGCGGCCATTCCCGATATTTCCGTTAATGAGGACATGCGGGAGACTCAATACAAATTCCTATGGCGGGGATATATTCCTCCCACCCAAGCTTATAAGGCTAACCTTTGTGAGTCTCCTATTTGCAGAAAATGTGGATTGTCTCCAGGTACCTTCGCCCATGTTTTTTGGACTTGTCCGAATATCCAGTCTTTGTGGCGGGAGATCAGCTCCTTTTGTGCCCGTCTTTGGCATTGTCAGTTACCGCAGACCCCTGAATTCTGGCTGTTTGGGGTTATGTCCAGAGACCTTCAGTCAGGTCCCCGAAGAGCACTAATAAAGGCTTTTATGATTAAGGTGGCTCTAATAGGCAAGAAAGTGATTCTTGCAAAATGGTTGGAGGCTGATGCCCCCACGTGGGATATGTGGTTTACATTGTTTCTCCGTCTTTTTACTCACGAAATGTATATTTGCAATCACCACTCCTCTTCTCATACCTCAGAGCTTGCACTTCTATGGGCACCCTTTCTTAAGTACTTGCAACCCAACACAGGGTAATGTAGTGGGTTCTATGTGGTACCCTACTCTGGCCATCACTGTTATTTCATAGTTCATGATGATACTACACCCAAGGGGGGTGGGAGGGGGGAAGGGGGGGAAGGTAGGGAGGGGGGTGGGTGGGGGGGAAGGGAGGGAGATGGGGCTTAGTTCCCTTGGGAACACTGGGTAGATGAGCACTCTATCCCGAATTATGATACGTTGTGGTGTTTACCTTTTCCTCTTTTAAACTGTATATTGTTGTTTCCTGTTGATTGCTACCGTATGGTACACTACTTTGTACTTTGTACCCATTCTATGTTGATGTATGGTACCGATCCCATCCATGGGACTTTGTGAACAAAATTCAATAAACAGAGTTATAAAAAAAAAAAAAAAAAAAACTAATCGGAGAAAGTTCTTTTTTACTCAACGCACAATTAAACTCTGGAATTTGTTGCCAGAGGAAGTGGTTAGTGCAGTTAGTATAGCTGTGTTTAAAAAAGGATTGGATAAGTTCTTGGAGGAGAAGTCCATTACCTGCTATTAAATTCACTTAGAGAATAGCCACTGCCATTAGCAACGGTAACATGGAATAGACTTAGTTTTTGGGTACTTGCCAGGTTCTTATGGCCTGGATTGGCCACTGTTGGAAACAGGATGCTGGGCTTGATGGACCCTTGGTCTGACCCAGTATGGCATTTTCTTATTATTTCTGTATAATTTTCATAGGCCCCCCTGTTCAGGGTCAGAATTAAAGGGCATAGTTTTGGGGTTTCGGTTACAAGTTCTTCATTTCCTCTGCTCTTCGGGGGGAGGTTGTTCAGTGAAAGTTGTGAATCTGTATTATTGTTCTGCTTGGGTACAGTGGAATACTGACAGACTCTAAGTGGCACCTCAGGGGTATACGACAGAGTCCACAGAAATTGGTCTGTCTCCACCTGATGGAGGGGAGGTAAAACCCAGGAGTCTGGGCTGATTCATGGTACTACAGAAACGAAAATTAGCAGGTAAGAACCAATTTTCCTTTAATCCTACTCTCTGTTTCCTGTCTTTTAGCCAGTTTGTAATCCAAGAAAGGACATTGCCACCTATCCCATGACTTTTTACTTTTCCTAGAAGCCTCTCATGAGGAACTTTGTCAATCGCCTTCTGAAAATCCAAGTATACTATATCTACCGGTTCACCTTTATCCACATGTTTATTAACTCCTTCAAAAAAGTGAAGCAGATTTGTGAGGCAAGACTTGCCCTGGGTAAAGCCATGCTGACTTTGTTCCATTAAACCATGTCTTTCTATATGTTCTGTGATTTTGATGTTTAGAACACTTTCCACTATTTTTCCTGGCACTGAAGTCAGGCTAACCGGTCTGTAGTTTCCCGGAGCCTTTTTAAATGTAAAGGTTACATTAGCCATCTCCTCATAGGACCTTGAGACTCAGTATCAGGGCTCTGAATGTGGGTCTACAGGGCACTGGAAGCTGGTATAAGAGTCTTACTGGTCTGGGGATGTGCAAAGGGATAGTCTCTCTCTCTCTGTCTCTCCAGTAGTTACGTCCATCTCTTAGGACCTTGAGATTCAGGGTTCTGAATGTGGATCGGCAGGGGACTGGAAGCCAGTGTGGTTGTGTAGCACTGGTATGATATGGCCATGCAACTTGCATTCTTATGTCTGCCATGCAGTAGAGTTTTGAATGATTTGGAGTTTGAAGACGTCCCTATCGTGTAAGAACCTTGTACAGGGGATTACAGTAATCCAGCCATATGGGTAAACAGAGAGTGTTACGAATGGGCTCCGGTCAGGAGTTGTGAACACCACCCAGAAGGGTGGCTCCAGGTGGAGAGAGACAGGAATGGCTAGAAACAGTGTCTGGGTCCAGGCTGGGTCAGGGCAGGCGGCAAGCAGCAGTGTCTGGGTCCAGGCTGGGTCAGGGCAGGCAGCAGATAGCAGTGTCTGGATTCAGGCTGGGTCAGGGCAGGCGGCAAGTAGCAGTGTCTAGGTCCAGGCTGGGTCAGGGCAGGCGGCAGATAGCAGTGTCTGGGTTCAGGCTGGGTCAGGGCAAGGCAGGTCATAAGGCCCGTAGGCCACACACACACAGAAGGCCCGTAGGCCACACACCGTAAGCAGGGCAAGGTAGTTCAGAAGGCCCGTAGGCCACACACACACAGAAGGCCCGTAGACCACACACAGTAAGCAGGGCAAGGCAGGTCAGAAGGCCCGTAGGCCACACACACACAGAAGGCCCGTAGGCCACACACAGTAAGCAGGGCAAGGCAGGTCAGAAGGCCCGTAGGCCACACACACACAGAAGGCCCGTAGGCCACACAAGTAAGCAGGGCAAGGCAGGTCAGAAGGCCCGTAGGTCACACACACACAGAAGGCCCGTAGGCCACACACCGTAAGCAGGGCAAGGCAGGTCAGAAGGCCCGTAGGCCACACACACACAGAAGGCCCGTAGGCCACACACCGTAAGCAGGGCAAGGCAGGTCAGAAGGCCCGTAGGCCACACACACACAGAAGGCCTGTAGGCCACACACCGTAAGCAGGGCAAGGCAGGTCAGAAGGCCCGTAGGCCACACACACACACAGAAGGCCCGTAGGCCGCGCAAGGCAAGGCAAGGAATGAATAAGGCCCGAAGGCCAGGTAAGGCAAGGCAAAGAATGAATAAGGCCCGAAGGCCGCGCAAGGCAAGGCAAAGCAAGGAATAAGGCCCGAAGGCCGCGCAAGGCAAGGTCCAGGGACCAAACGCACAGCAAGCAAGGAAGGAAGGCTAGAGCAGGGAGCCCAGGCGAGCTCGATGCCGAAGCACCGAGGGAACTGTCAGGCAGGGTTATAAGGGACAGCCCAGAACATAGAGTGGACAGGGACCCTGCAGGACTGGGAAAGTTTTATTCTCAGTCTGATACATATATTTCTGCCTGGCACTGTATTTATTTCTCTTCTCTGACCTCTGATCCGTGTTTCTCTTTGTTTTAATTCAGAGTGGTGGATGGGATGTGGCAGATATGCAGGTAACTGCCTCTGATATAACTAATTATACAAATGATCCAGTCTGTGAATGAGAGCTGCTACAGGGTCTCCTCCAGCCTCACCCTTCCCCTCCCTTTCCCCCTCTCAGCTGTGAATCTGCTGCCCCTACAGCCTCCGACCCACCTCTACCCTGACTCCCAATCGCTCGGTCATTTTGATGCAGGCTTGTCTTCATCTGTTAAAGAAAGGTTCATACTTTAAAATGTGCAAGGCTGAATGCACATCACCATTATATACTGGGAGGACAATAATGAAAGCCATGTCTGGGGGTAAAGTGCTCTTTTATCCACAGAATGGGCTGTTTGATTACTGTCCATCCTCTACACAAGTAAAGGTAGGAGCATAGAACAAGGCATATTTCTGGTTTGGAGTTCGGACAGGGGGAAAACTATAGCAAGAGACCAAAGTGTTAGGTCCCTTTAAGGGCTGCAGCTGGAGAGCTAAGCCAGCTCGGGATTATGATGTCTGATTATGACATTTCCACACTAGAGGTTGGAAACCAGGCAACTGCTTTCTTTCTTGATCTTTGCAACAGAGTCCTCTGTTGCTCATAGGCTGTGATCCCTGTGCTTCGGTGCCGTGCCTCCAGTGTCTCCTTTGTCATCGTCCCTCCAGCGTCTCCTGTGTCTTCATGCCTCCAGCGTCTCTTGGGTCTTCATGCCTCCAGTGTCTCCTGTGTCATCGTCCCTCCAGCGTCTCTTGGGTCTTCACGCCTCCAGCGGCTCTTGGGTCTTCATGCCTCCAGTGTCTCCTGTGTCATCGTCCCTCCAGCGTCTCCTGTGTCATCGTGCCTCCAGCGTCTCCTGTGTCTTCATGCCTCCATCGTCTCCTGGGTCTTCATGCCTCCATCGTCTCTTGGGTCTTCATGCCTCCAGCGTCTCCTTTGTCATCGTCCCTCCAGCGTCTCCTGTGTCTTCATGCCTCCAGCGTCTCTTGGGTCTTCATGCCTCCAGTGTCTCCTTTGTCATCGTCCCTCCAGCGTCTCCTGTGTCTTCATGCCTCCAGCGTCTCTTGGGTCTTCATGCCTCCAGCGTCTCCTGTGTCATCGTCCCTCCAGCGTCTCCTGTGTCTTCATGCCTCCAGCGTCTCTTGGGTCTTCATGCCTCTAGTGTCTCCTGTGTCATCGTCCCTCCAGTGTCTCCTGTGTCTTCATGCCTCCAGCGTCTCTTGGGTCTTCATGCCTCCAGCATCTCCTGATGCCTCCAGCGTCTCTTGGGTCTTCATGCCTCCAGTGTCTCCTGTGTCATCGTCCCTCCAGCGTCTCCTGTGTCATCGTGCCTCCCGCGTCTCCTGTGTCTTCATGCCTCCAGCGTCTCCATGTTCCTGTGATCATCACTTCGTCTCTTCGCTATCTGCCACAGACCTTCTGCCTGGACTACGCTGTCTCTTCAAGAGATTGGTTCCTATCTTGCTGGGTGAACGCTCTATATCTTCCTTCTCTTTCCTCTCTCCCCACCTGCCTTTGCTGTTCTTTGCTTTTCCTTCCCTTTCTCTGTCTTGTTTATGCTTCCCCTTTTCCTTTCCCTCACTTCTCCTTTTAGCAAAACAGTTTTAGTGGTTGATATTATTTCCCTCCCATGTAAAATTCCCTTTTATTACCTTTAGAGGGTGCCTGAGGGAGAGAGAGCTGTGGTTTAATAGGGACAGACAGGGAGAGTTTGTACAGTCTGAGCTGATCCTATCAGCAGCCTCACAGCCGACTGAGACAGGTGCAGCCTTCAGCTCTGCAAAAACCTTCACTTAAAAACCAGTTGGAGTTACTGTGAAACTCCTTTTCTTCTTCCCCTGCTTGTAATGCAGTTTATTTAAAATCCTTTGGGTTCACTGTTCTGCCTTCATAACAAGCTCTGTCTATTAGCCCTGTGAATCCTAGGTAAGTGAGTTTTTCAGTGATTCCTGTAGTGTTTGGATGTGCAGTCTTTATGTGTCTGGATACGGTGAAAGCCCAGGTTTAGGGAGTCACAATGTCCTCAGAAAGCCCTCATGAAGGAGCAGGTGGGAGGGTGGGAGGGAGGATGTCAGGAGAGAGGCACGAGTGCAGGAGCAGGCAAGGCCTCTGCAGTGCTTGCTAGGACCTTCAAGGTCCAAGCAAGTGAGCAAGGGTTTACCCTCCCAGTGTCAGCTGAAGCAGCTTTTGCTTTACCTCTGCTATGAATGTTTTATTCCAGGGAGGTAAAGGAAGAGATGTGATGTGAGCTCTTCATTCCTGCCATGAATATTTCATTCTGGGTGGCTGGGGAGGAGCCAGAAGCAGCAGCAGCTCTTGCTCTGTTTTCCCTGTGAACATTTAGGTGAAGGCTCAGCAATCTTGCATTGCTCAGCAGATAATAAGGGGGGCTAGCGAGCGGCAGGATAGGGTTAAATTAAAAGTCAGGAGGGAAAGGGGAGGGGGATAGAGTGAAGCTAAGGGGCCAATGAAAAGGCGGTATTTAGAATGGAGGAGCTGGGATTGGTTGGGGTAAAAGTTAGTTACTGCCTCAGTTGGGTGGGAGGGGGCTGAGGGCGCAGGCTGGAATCATTTCCCTCCCTTATGCTAGAATCATTGGATCTTATTCAATGTGCGTTGTCTTTATTGATTGTCACAGGGGCGGGGAACCCCAGCCCAATAGGGGTGATTTTGTTATCTGTTGTTAAAAGGCATTTGGGGAGGAGGGGGGTATCTGGTGTAGCGTGGGGGGGCTGCTACATGAGGGGGGCCGATGCTCAGAGGCCGGGGTACTTACCCACGCTGGTGCCAGGCGGGGGTAAGGGAAGGGACTCTATGGGGGTAGCTCTACCACGGGGGCGAGGTGGGGAGCAAGTTGATAAGAAGGGGATAAAAGGGGGGGGGTGTATAGGTTGAATAGTGCATTAAGTGTTAGGGGCTGGGGTCAGGTTATAATAAACTGCGGCCTTTATTTAACCAAAACAAACATTGTGTGGGGTTATAACGGGGGGGGGGGGGGGGGGGGGGAGGGGAGGGGCAGCAATTGAAAGCCAGTCTTGCCCCTCCCAGTTTTTCTTGGGGTGGGAGGCTGCAGGAAGGAGCCGAGGACGAGGCAGGAGCTCTGGTGCCGCTCTCCAGTCCTTATGAATATTTCATTCAGGGACAAGGTGGGGAGATGAACCCAAGCTGTGGCAGCAGATCCTGCTCCCGCCTGCCGTGAACATTTGATTATGGGGGGGGAGGGACACGGAGCAAAAGCTCCCTCCATGAACCTCTGGTTTGGGGCTCTGGCCGGGGCTGCCTGGGACTGAGCTGTGGCTCTCATCTGGGTCTGGATGTTTCCCAGCCTTGACCTAAATAATCAAAGGATGCAAGGTCTGGCTAATCCCATCTGAATTTTAACCTGAGGTGATAAGGAATGCAAAAGAACACGTCTAGATTTGCTTTGTTTATTGCCCCCTCATAAATACCCCTGCCTGCTTGTTGTGAGGGTGCGGTGTTAAAGGAAAGCTCTGCATATAGTTTCCCCCTGTCCTAACCCCAAACCAGAAATATGCCTTGTTCTATGCTCCTACCTTTACTTGTGTAGAGGATGGACAGTAATCAAACAGCCCATTTCTGTGGATAAACCAGAAATATGCCTTGTTCTATGCTCCTCCCTTTACTTGTGTAGAGGATGGACAGTAATCAAACAGCCCATTCTGTGGATAAACCAGAAATATGCCTTGTTCTATGCTCCTCCTTTTACTTGTGTAGAGGATGGACAGTAATCAAACAGCCCATTCTGTGGATAAACCAGAAATATGCCTTGTTCTATGCTCCTACCTTTACTTGTGTAGAGGTTGGACAGTAATCAAACAGCCCATTCTGCGGATAAACCAGAAATATGCCTTGTTCTATGCTCCTCCTTTTACTTGTGTAGAGGATGGACAGTAATCAAACAGCCCATTCTGTGGATAAACCAGAAATATGCCTTGTTATATGCTCCTACCTTTACTTGTGTAGAGGATGGACAGTAATCAAACAGCCCATTCTGTGGATAAACCAGAAATATGCCTTGTTATATGCTCCTACCTTTACTTGTGTAGAGGATGGACAGTAATCAAACAGCCTATTTCTGTGGATAAAAGAGCGCTTTACCCCCAGAAATGGCTTTCATTATTCTCCTCCCTGTATATAATGCTGATGTGCGTTCAGCCTTGCACATTTTAAAGTCTGAACCTTTCTTTAACAGACGAAGACAAGCCTGCATCAAAAATGACCGAGCGATTGGGAGTCAGGGGAGAGGTGGGTATTTATTTTAGATTAAGGGACAGACCCTTCAGTGAGGTCAGATCCTCTGGAGCTGCTCAGGGTAAGTTTCCAGGAGGCTCCTCAGTGCTGAACTGCCTAAGCTAAATTCCCTGTACGTGCCCGGATCAGTCCAGACTCCTGGGTTTTGCCCCCCCTCTAGCAGTTGGAGACAGAAGTTTATCAAACAAATCTCTGCCTTATCTAGGGCTGGTGCCAGCTACAGTCCTGCAGTCTTCTTCTGTCTCCCAGCAGGTGGAGGAGGTGCAAAACCTGCAGTCTGAGCTGAGGCCTAGTTTTTCACTTCTAGATAGTATTGTTAGCTGGGGAAAAAGAAGGATAAAGTTAGAATAAGGCATTGGACCGCAGTGATTTGCCTGCAGGTCCAGTCTCCCGCCTCCCAGGGGGTTGTGAGGTCTGGAGGACACCATCCCCCCTGGTTTCCGAGGCCGCTGAGGTGTGGGGTGCTTTGCCCTCCCGCCAGCGTGGATTCGTGACTGCGGGTGATACCGGGGAGCCCGGCTCACTCCCCCCAGTTGGTCCAGGACCCGGAGGCTATTGGGTGAGTATATTTAAAAAAAATAAAAAGTTAACTTTTTTTTTGTGTGTGTTCTGTCGGGGCTTCATTCTCCTTCTGTAACCGTCTCTTTTTAGTCAGTAAGGAGGTCCAGACAACTGATCCGTAAAGATAGACTTTTATTGCCAGCAAGATGCAGCTAAGACAAAGGCTCAGTACAACTGCATGCCCCTCCCCTTCAGGAGCAGACTCTTATGCACTTTACAGTTCTTATCTTTTACACATGCGTTCTAAGCATTGCTGAGCAAGCATATTCCGGCTGAAGGGGCTACTGACCCCCTCCCTAGACACCCTGGAACTTTCGTGAAACTTCTCCCATGTTCTGCAGGAGAGGCTGCTGGGACTTGCAGTTCTAGAAAGGAATTCGCGAGTCTGCAGTAATACAGCCCTTCACATAATACATCCATTGTTCTAATCTAGGTTACAGCAGTGAAAGCTTATCAGAGAATAAGAACAGCGAAGCCAAAAAAATGAAAATGTGCAATGTGCTGACAGAAAGTTTCTCAATGTCCTAATTACAGCTGTATTGCAGACTGTAAGTAAACCCGTCATGAAGCAGGGAATTCTGGTACATGAAGTCCTTTGTCAGGTTGAAGCGTTCAGACCCCTTCATTCCCCCCCTTTGATACTTATCATTCTCTATGAAAAGTATCACACCATCACAACGCAACTGTGGAGCTGAAAGAAACAGAAACAAGGAAAATTAGCAATTTGAGTTCTCAGGGGGCCCTAATTTCCCAAACAGTCCGATGGTTTCTTCACGGGTTTGAGACGGATGGGCCCTAATGGCTCCACCCCCCTTTGTAGCCCGAACTTGTCATGTATGGGAAGATGGCCCAGGATAAAACATGAGGATGGTTAATGTACAGTGACAGAAGCTGCGTGGCTGTTTTGCGTTCAGCAATGTCCTTCATTACCCGACGAAGGCGGTTTGAGCAAGAAAGGAATAATTCAGGGTCCTAAAAAACAAAACAGAATTAAACTGGCTGGGATAACAAACAAGCTCTTAAATCCACCGATCATGGAAAACCAACCACGGAATCCATTGGTCCAGTCCCAAGCACTATTCCATTGCTGGACAGGGACGTGTGCCATCTTGACCATGCGATCAGTGATGTCTTGGATAACCTTGTTTTGGTCATCTACCTGTAAACAACAATTGGAGAGGTTAAATGTTCCACAAACCCTCCTTCCTGGGCCAGAGGGTAATCTAAAACCAATCTATTCTGGTACACTGCAGTCATAATTTTGGTATTTTGTTTTGCCCAGAGTTTAAGAGCGAAAGCAGTCGTTGGTGATGAGCTCCAGGACTGCCTGAAGCCTGATGATTCGATGCAATTAATACTGCTTGGAAGGGTTCCCGAGTTGCCCCTTTTTGCTGCTTCATCTGCTCTCTGATTTCCTTGACAATAGGGTTTGATTTCCTGGTGTGTGCTTTGCAATGCATTACAGCCACCTTGCGAGGTAGCCAAACTGCGTCTAGTAATTCACGTACTTCTGATGCATTGTTCAATTTTTTCCCTCTATAATGCTCCATGCACTTGGATTGTAAGGAAGGCATATTTAGAGTCTGTATAGATATTTACAGTTTGTCCTTCTGCCAACTGCAGAGCTCGAGTAAGGGCAATTAGTTCAGCTTTTTGTGCAGACGTTCCTGGGGGAAGAGGTTGAGCCTCAACGATTTCATCTTCGGATACAACAGCATTTCCAGCAGAACGTATCTCATGAATGATTTGGCTGCTCCCATCAGTGAATAAAGTCCAAGCTCCCTGCCAGGGTTGATCCCTCAGGTCTGGTCTACTGGAATGTATTGTAGTCATGACTTCTTCACAATCATGGGCAACTGGTTCAGGTGCCGGCATAAGAGTGGCCGGGTTCAAGTTTTTGCTGTCCTGTATTTGAAGTTCAGGTGTTTCACATAACAGAGCTTGATACTTTACAAGACGTGAATTAGTCATCCATTTTGGCCCATGAGTTTCTAGTAGTCCTTGGATAGTATGAGGAGTTGTTACTTGTAAAGTTTGTCCAAATGTTAGCTTAACAGCTTCGGGTATCAGTAGACATGCAGCAGCAATGCTTCGGAGGCATCCCGACCATCCTTTTGACACATTGTCCATTCCTTTTGACAGATATGCAACAGGTCGTTCCCATGAGCCTAGAGTTTGAGTGAATACCCCAATGGCCATTCCTTTCTTTTCATCGACGAATAGATGGAATGGTTTCATCACATCTGGCAATCCTAAGGCAGGTGGTTCAATTAAGGCTTCTTTTAGTTGACGTAAGCTTGCCAGCTCGTTTCCTTCCCACTGGAAGGGTTGAGATTCTGCTTCTTTACCCCGCAGCTTGTCGTATAGGGGTTGGGCAATAACTGCATAGTTAGCAATCCACAGCCTACAGTATCCTGCAGCTCCAAGGAACGCCCGGAGCTCTTTCTTGCAAGTGGGTACAGGTTGATCTCTTATAGAACTGGTGCGAGAAATCCCCAGACATCGGGTTCCTCCACGTATTTGGAAGCCTAAATACTCTACTTCCAATTCACAGATTTGCGCTTTCTTTTTACTTGCACGATACCCTTTTGAGTACAACATCTTTAGCAGCTGAAGAGTGGATACCGCACATTCGAGGTACGTCTCTCGAAACAACAGAAGGTCATCCACGTATTGTATGACTGGCCCATACTTTACTTGATACATCTTTAAATCTTTTGCCAGTTGCTCACCGAACAGCATAGGTGAGTGCCTAAACCCTTTAGGCAACCGAGTCCATGTGTACTGCTGCTTTACTCCAGTATCTGCATTTTCCCATGTGAAAGCAACAATCTTTTGACATTCCTCCGCCACCGGGACGGAGAAGAAGGCATCTTTGAGATCAATGACACTGTACCACTTCGATGCAGGAGAGACTTGGGCAAGGATTGAATATGGATTTGGCACGAGGGCTACTAGATCTTCTACTTGACTATTCACTTTTCTTAAGTCTTGTACTGGTCGATAGTCATTAGATCCAGGCTTCTTTACTGGCAACAAAGGGGTGTTCCAAGCAGATCGGATTCGCCGAAGAATGCCCAAATCATACAGTCTTTGCAGGTGTATCTGGATTCCTTGTCTGGCCATATATGGAATGGGGTATTGAGGTTGATTAATCACCTGTGCATTCTGTTTCATCTCTATCCATATGGGGGTAGCGTCGATAGCTATTCCTCCCGGGTGCTGTTCGAACCATACTTGGGGTAAACTATCCATCAGTTGTCTTCGTTTTTGTTGAGGGGGGGTGTTGTTTTCATATCGATGTTCGATGGTTCGTTCGACTATGGGAAGATGTAGTCTCCATTCTTCTTGGAGGGGATAGATGAGTATCACTGGATGGTCCCCGAAGGAGGCTTTAACTTCCCCTGTTGGTTGAAATCTCAATGTGGTCTGAGGCTTACACAGCAGGTTCCATCCGATAAGGGATACCATGGTCCCGCCTACTTGTATAGTTCATTCTTTCTGCAGAGGGGCAGTGAGTACCTGACCTGAGGCACCCACTATAGAAACAGTCTCTTTCGTCAGGGGGGCCGATTGGTGCAGTCATGACGGATCGTTGGCCTCTGAGTCCAACAGGCCCCTGATTTTTGTTGTGTTACCTCGTGGATCTCCACCAGAGGGTCAGTGGGGATTCTTCCCTCCCGGTCTCTTCAGGCTGTATGCTCCTTGTCGCCTCCTCCGCCATCTGCCAGTGGGGGTTGTCCGATCTCCTTCCTCCTCGGCCCCTTTGTGTCGGTGCAGGTCCATTTTTGTCGTTAGTATTCACTGCAGGGCTCCCGTATTTCTTTTGCCATTCTTCACAGTCTCTCTTCCAATGGCCTTCATTTTTGCAGTACGCACACTGATTCTTTCCCAAAGGGGGGGTCTTGTTCCCCCTCCTCTTCGCGGTCTGCCATTGTCTTGGCTCCTTCCCGTCCGCGTGTCCTCGAGAGCGGCGGCTAACAGTCACTTTCTCCTTCATGTCTCTACTTGCTTCTCTCTTTTCTCTTCCACTTCTCTATTTCCACATACTTGGTCTGCTATAGCTTTTAACTGGCTGAGGCTCATGCCCTCAAAGCCTTCGGCCTTCTGCAGCTTCTTTCGGATGTCGGGTCTCTATTATTAAGTTCCTGGTTGCAGGGACGGGCCCTTTTCTTCTCTTCCTGATCCCTGTTCCCATACATCTCAAAATACGATGAGTCATTAGTGAGAAGTTCCAACACTGCTTGTAGTCGGATAATACGATTTAACATATAGATTGGAGTTCTATATCCATAAGAACCATCTTCAGCCCAAGTGGCAGGGCCAGAAGCTGCAAAACATTGCTTCCTTCACACTTGTAAGTTTGGCATTGGGTTAATTCAATAAAGTCAACCTGGATCTGCAGGCAAGGATCCAGGGGGGGGCGCTTTAGGTGTGCAGGAGTGATGATCAAACCCTTGGAAGCCTTGTACCAATTACATTGCAACCACTAAGAACATATGGTAATAGCCAGAGCCCAGCCCCCACCAGTGGTAAAAGAACATAATTGCAATATATATATATATGTGTGGGGGGGGGGGCCACCACTTTATCATTTGGGCCGACTCATATTTGCTCTTGTTCCTAATCTTGCATAGTGGCCCCTTCTCTTGCCCACAACTTCCAATAATCCTTATCTTGCGCCTGCCACTGAATCAAAATTTTTAATATTAAGTCTTTTCTCTGGTTTCTCTAAATTTCCCAGAGACAGCTTCAAAATAAACTGCGTCAGCAAAAGAGAGTTCATACTTTATCATGCGTTCCAATGTAACTTTTAAATAACAGATAATATATAGGAGACAAGTAAGAACAATAATTAACATGGTATTAGAGAATAGAAAGATAAGCATAGGGAGGACACTGGGATAGAAGATATGAGAAAACTAAAACTTCTGATTAGCAATGCCAGCATTGAAACGCACAGCCATATTGAATGCCTACGCACTACGTACTGACACGCAGTGGGACGCACCACCATTCCACTTTGTACTGTAACAATTAATTTGCTGCTATAAAATGTCTTAAAAATAGCCTTTGTAAGGGACCCTTGGTTCTGGTATTTCTTTGCAAGTAGCAATCCTTTGTCAGATTACAGACAGTTTTAGCAAGGACCTTGGAGAATAAATTTAATCAGCAGAAACTTGGAGCTACAATCTTCCTTTCTTTTAATTAACATACCACAATTCTATCTTTATTCACATACGCACACCATCAACTAACTTTCAATAATGTTCTGTTAAAACAAACGAAACAATTTTTCTTTCTCTTTGTCTTCATTACCCAGGCTAGCCCAATGTCCTTTTTTTTTTTTTTTTTTTCTTTTCTCTCTCTGGCTCGATCCCCTCCTCTCTCCTGTAATATCTCTGCCGTTAACCCTTAACTGCCATCAAGTTCTAAACTTCAACACCAGTAAATGCATTCTCAGTAATCAAATCAGTATTTTAACTTAACACTGTAAATTTAATTTGTTGTATAGTAGTCTTGTGCAGCATCTGTAAACCAAAACTCTTCTTATTAGGGTTTAAAACAATTAAAAAAATCCCTGGTACATGTGCTTGCAATTCACAGATAGCAGTTATCAAAAGAAATAATGCATTTGATCACAAAAGAAATTTGTCTAACCGATCTACACAGTAGAATTTTTTTTTTTTATTTTTTTTTTACAGGTACCTTACAGACAGACAGACACTGGGGACTTCCGGTTCCCCATTTTGCGTACTTGAGTTACCATTACGAGGGCGGCTCCCTCTACTAGCTTCTTTGCCCACGACGGAGGATTTTCAATAACTGCAATCCAAGCAGTTATGTACGGTTAATCCTCAGGGCAACCCGGATTCCCTTCTCGTATAACTATATTCTGGACCCTTGTGGCCGTTTGGAAATCGAAAGTCCCTACCGGAGGCCAGTTTACACACAAACTGGGCCACCTATGGGTACATTGTTGAATCATTCCGGGTTTAGTACATTTATGTCTATCGAACACTTCCCTATAGTGCTCCGTCATGACTTTTAATGGAGTCGAACCGCCCCCTCCCATCAGGATAGAATTCACAGACAAAGGAGGGAAGGGAAGACGGATAGGTAAGGGGTCCGTATCCGTCAGACACAAAAGGGTCACTTTCACACAACAAGAAACCTATTCCCACTATCGTATGCGTTACTTCTTTTTCCTCTTTTTATGCGCGTGGCTTTCGGAATGCAATTCCTACCAAACCACCGCTTGGGGTGTGATCAAAGCCCCCTCGGTCCCCTCACGGATGGACCGGTTATTTGCTACTCTTTTAGCTATTCTTCACTTTTCCCATCATTCCCATAATACTCGCCTGCAGGGTTCTTCCGATCGTCACGAAAGCCTTCTTCCAGATCACCAGCCCAAAGGTCTCAGAGGATCTCCGTGGAATGACCCCCTCAGATACCTGATCACTGAACTCAGCGGTGGCCACTCACCAGGCAAGTCTGGGGGATCACTCCGCCACAAAATCCCCTGGACCAACTGGGGGGCTAAAATAGCGTCCCCGGTACCTCCTGGCTGGCTCGCCAAATGTAACCGTCTCTTTTTAGTCAGTAAGGAGGTCCAGACAACTGATCCGTAAAGATAGACTTTTATTGCCAGCAAGATGCAGCTAAGACAAAGGCTCAGTACAACTGCAT